>NC_079170.1:51553289-51723289 GCF_947568905.1 Ostrea edulis
CGGACCTGAATCGTCCTATAGACCGGACCTGAATAGTCTTTTAGACCGGACCTGAATTATCCTATAGACTGGACCTGAATCATCCTATATACCGGACCTGAATCATCCTATATACCGGACCTGAATCATCCTATAGACCGTACCTGAATCATCCTATATACCGGACCTGAATCATCTTATAGACCAGACCTGAGTCATGCTATAGACCGGACCTGAATCATCCTATAGACCGGACCTGAATCATCCTATAGACTGGACCTGAATCGTCTCTTAAACTTGGCCTAAATCATTCTAAAAGTCCGACCTGAATCGTCCTATAAACCGAAAGTAAATCATTCTGGAAGTCGCACCTGAATTATTTCACAAGTTCGACTACAGTCATCTTGCAAGTCGGACCAAATCGTTTAAAAAATTGAGTCGTCTCTTCTTGATCAAATTTGCTAAATTTTGGCAGATTTGTCTTGGGACAGTTTTGCCCAAATCACCTCATAATTCCGAGTAGTTTTGCTGTTACGTATTCACAGTAATTTGTTCGCATACGCCAACTGACGTCTTGATCTTGTAAACGGAGTAATCTTTAATCAAAATCAGTGTTTAAAGAACGGTCTAACAATTGGTGTGAGACATGTCAGACAGCATTCAACCTAATGACAAGCTGGGTGTATTTGTAAATTAGATCATAAATGCGGATCTAGTTTTTCGGGATTAAATTTTCCATTCTCGATTTACATGTTCCTAACTGTGAAATCTGAGAAACATACTTCACAATACACTCCAAAAATTGACAAAAATTTATTATTTCAAGACTCGGAAATCTAGGCCTATATCATATAACTTTGTTGAACAGCACCACCGTAGAAGTAAGGGTTCTTTACCGTGACCTTGTTCTTTAAGGTGACATTGTGTTAAGGTCATATCTTAAGACGTTTAACATAAGTAAGTTCTTTTGCCAAGTACCCGATATTAAAAGTGACAAGTCTTCAAAAAGAGGATGCGTGTCATGGTAAAGAACCCTTACTGCTACGGCCATAAAAAACAAGTATATTTCAAATTTTGTTGCACTTCTATAGCTGTGGCATCCAAATACGAGTGAACATTTTTCGAATAGGTCGTACAACAAATCTGAAAGGACTACTTTATATCGTTCCCTTAGTATTTAAAAATGTAAAGTACTGCATATTTATAGACGTCAATGACTGTTCATATTTCTTTCAGACGCCCTCACTGGTGCCAGCTTACCAATACAAATGGAGGAAGAAACCAATATTGAGGACACTGGCAAGCATGCTTTCGACATGTTAAAATTACCCTGTGAACATTCGAACGGTTTACCGCTTCTTACGTACACAGACAACACTGACAAAGCAGGCAATGAATGTTTTATAATTCACGGGAAACCATTCGAAAGTGACGCGATACTGGGTTTGAAGAAAATGGGAATATTATAATAATGCTTTACTTGTACGTTACATGCATATGCGTATTTGGTACTATACATTCAAGTCTGTAAAGTACATTTTGGGGGATTATACAACGCTTTATCTATCATGCTTTGAATTATAAATTTGTTGACAAATATACATATCTGGTGCAATGCATTAAATTCGAATTTGTAGAAAAACACTGTTTAGATAATTTTCCAGACTGCTGATCGTCTTCGTCAGGTGCGGTACAAAGTCAATGTTTACAGTGTACCCTCTTTTCAAACCTACTCCGATTATCTATTCTATTTGAAAACTTATATTATATACCTACATATACACATGTATGTAGTTTGAAATTAAGGTTAAAAGAATATCGATCCATGAAAACTTGTCTACACTGCACCCTTCAACACTACTGTATGGTACATTCATTTAGTATCAAGTACTGTACTCGCAGACATTTTAATAGACCGACCGAGGACCAAAATCAAAAGTGAAGATAACGAACAGTGATCAATCTCATAAATCCTATGAAGAATCCAGAATTGAGAGTAGGGCAAATATGGACCCCTGAACACATCAGAGGTGGGATCAGCTGCCAAAGAGTAAGCATCCCATGTTGACCAGCCACACCCACTGTGATGCCTGTATGTTGACCAGCCACACCCACTGTGATGCCTGTATCTAGATCAGGTAAAGGGAGTAATCCATAGTCAAAATCAATATGTAAGGAACGGCCTGATAAATGGTATGAAACACTTCACAATGACACATTATATTTGCAACAACCATACGCTTTGCTAAACGCTTATTTTAAACGAGATTGTTGAATCCCGTTATATACATCAATTTATTCGTCAGTAACTTGCCTAGATTTTTAAAAAATGATTATACACCAAACGTACTTTAGTGCATTGAATCAGTTGAGACGTAAACACCATATACAGGTGATGATGGACTTTTGTAACATTAATATCGAAATATGACGACGGAGAAGCTGAACTCATCCCCTTCGTCATAAAGTTGAGTTGCTAGTTTGCCGTTAACGTATGTGTTCAATACAATATCCAAATATAGAGCAGATATGGAAGACTCCGTGGTGACTTTAATTTCCATGTCACTTGGATATATCAAATCGACATATGAATGGGTGATTGTTAATAGATAAAACATCGTGTTATTGTCGAGTTGAAGGCCACAGCAAGGCATTTTTTTTCTAATCATGTAGGTTTTGAATAAATTCTGCCTCATAAGAATACAAAAACAGGACACATAATAAAAGAGCACAATTTTACCCATGGGATTTTCAAAAGACTAGTGTAAAACCCGATAACCAAAGCTTACGTAGATATTGTCAACGAAGAATTCCAGCATTCATTTCAGATTACTTGTGTGTAGAATCAGAGTAGTGTTTAACAGTGATTTTTGGATGAATGATTATACGATAAGAATATTTCGGGTCAAGTATATTATACGGTATTGTAGTTCTTGTGGATTTCTGAGTTATAATAAAAAAGAGGAAATGATCTCCTTATATCGGTAATGATAATCATGATTATTCAATTTATTAAAAAGTTCAAAACCACTCAGTCATAATTCACTACAGTTCAAAATTCAAATAGAAACAAATAAGCAGGTCGAAAATCCATCGTTTTGATGTTTTTTCGACCTGCTTATTTGTTTCCATTTGTCGACCTGCTGATCAGCATACCTGTCGACCTGCTGATCAGCATACCTGTCTACCTGTTGAATAGCATACCTGTTGACCTGTCGACCGATTGACCAGCATACCTGTCTACCTGCTGACCAGCATATGTGTTGAGTTATCGACCTGCTAACCGGTATACCCGGTACCTGTCGACCAGTCAACTTGTTCCATGTCCATCTAATGACTGCCTTTTGATATAATCAAAAATAACTTTTTTGGATTATAAGCCAATGATTTACACGTATTTATGGAATGAAAGTAGTTTTACTCATTTTATACCATATAAAGTTTGGACAGTTTACGCTACCTTATAAAACGCTTCACCTAGCAAACACGTTGAAACTGAAGTCAAACGAATTGTGACGTCATTCTTAGGACCTAATTTAGCGGGACTCCATGGCAACTTTTTTTAAACTATAAAAAGAATGTTGACAAAGTCAATGATTGATTGATTGTATCTTGCTTGACGTCCCTCTCGAGAATTTTTCACTTATATGGAGACGTCACCAAGATCGGTGAAGGGCTTCAAATTTAAGCCTATACTCGGCGCTTAGGGCCATTGAGCAGTGAGGGTTCTTAAGCGTGCGATACCTACTGTGACACGGACATCTGTTTTTAAGGTAATCTCCCAGGACCTGTGACATTCACACCTGATCCCGAGTGTTTGACGATGGAACTGTCACTACCTGTTTTAACGACTGAGGTCTGTCGCGACCAGGATTCAAACCCCGTCATTCCGCCTTAGGGGCGAACGCTTTACCTTTAGACCACCGCGGCGGTTTGACATTTCCAAATGAACCAATCAAAATGCATGTTACAAGGAAAATCAAATCATTATTTTTATAAATATTCTTAATCAAAAGAAATTTGTTTTCTTTGTGATATTTTAAGTTTAATCCATCATTCATTTATTGCATAATGTCTTAAAATAAAAATATTAAAATAAGTATATCAAAATAAATTCATTGTTGCACATACTAAATAAATCAATGTGCAACGATTAGAACTATTTTACTGCATAATATACAAAATAGATAATATTTCCGAGTTCCACTTTCATCGAAGAAGCACCTGTCCATGATGTCAAAAGCAGTGAAAAAAAGTTCTGTGATTCCCAATACTGAAAGTTCTTTGGAATTGTTGAGAATCCATATTTGATCTCGCATTATTCATTACTCCTACAGGATATTTGAACATTGAAATGTCAGTAGTTTTGCAGTAGAATTTGCAGATGGTGTGAAGCTCTTCAAGAATAAAAACATAAAATTGCCTTTAAAGTCAGCATTTTAATTCCAAAGTAAAAAGCATGTAGCATACATCTTGAAAACGCCGTTGTATCAGACATGTTAACATTGGTTGTTAAAAACTCTGTATAGACAGTGAAAGGTCATTCCGGCGTTTATTTGATTACTATATCAAACAACCTCTCTAGATACTGCAGTTCATTAAGACGAAGAAGCAGGCACTCCTTGTATGGATAGACAAATCCTTCATCCCAAGGCGTTTTTTCTACCGTCAGTGGCAACACTTGTTCGTCGAGATTACAAAAATTCAAAACCTTTTGTAGAATTCTTCTAAATGTTGACACTTCCCTTTCCAAACCACGCCCTTGTGTTCTAATTCTGTTCGTAATATTTCCCAAAAAATGTTTGTACAGCATGAGATCTCCACTGTTCCATTTATAGAAATATAATTTATCATTCTCCGTTAAGTTGGACACTAATGTCTGCCGTCTTTTATTTTGTGGGATGTACAAGATGTCTTTAAACCCCCAGCCCATCAGTCTTTTGAGTAAAATTAATGATTCGTCAAAATATTCCAATATCATCACAAAATGAAAGTCCTCCTCTATACTTTTGATAAATCTTCTGACGGATTCGGGATCCCTAGGACTTGCCTCTGGAGAAAACCCCAAATCAAAGAGCTGTCGATTGTCTGTGAAGGAGTGATACACATTCATTGGTTCATAGACACGGGGATTCTTTAAAAAGTTGGCGATGGGATTGGAAGTATTTTCCATCAACAATTTTCTTATGTAGCCGTCTGTTAGACCGTAGTAATTTAGGGCTGACAAAAAATTAGAAACGGGTTCACGAAGAATTGTAAAATAAAATGTTCTTGTCTTGAAAATTTTCTTAAAAGCTGCTCGGTTGTAAATCACGTGATTGCAAAGAATATCAAAGGTGAAGTTTCCATAGGGATTATAGATATGATTATCAGAGAGTGTCTCGCCCACATCACCGAAATAGTTGTATCGGAGTTCACCAAAGGTCTTCTTTGGTAAAGCAATTTGCAATCTATGACGTTCCCCATAACGCTGAAGAATTGTCACAATCGTGGATCCGCCCGTCTTGTGCGTTTTTAGAAACACCATTGCTTGGTATTGTCCATCCTGACCAAACGAAAAGAACTCAACCCGTAGATATGACAAAAGGATAACAACCAAAATAACGATAACGGCAAATCGTCTGCAAAAAACAAAAACAAAATTCAGATAAGTTTAAATGGAGATACATCCAGTGCTTGTTTATCTTGATCATGATTAAATTTAGATTATTTAATAATACTAAATCTTGTACTATTCCATTAATCAAGCAAACAGAAACCACGATTTCCGCAGACGACATTCATCTCAATTGACACACAATTATCATTCATCACTGTAAGAATACAAGTGCAGTTTTCTTTTCTTATTTACAAAAACGCAAATGATATGTCTAACCTGCAGCGAGTTTTCCCTTTCATAACAATTTTCCGCCAGAGCACCTTACTGACCTAACAGGTGATAATGGGGTAGACAGGTGATGCGAGGTCTAGAGTGGGATTAGTATTTGATATCGTATGTTTATCATCCTTCATCGAAGGTTACTTCTTGTGTGGCGATTAGGTACAGCTGTCAATATGGCCAGCGATATCAAGGACAAAAGATTTTCATTCAATCACTGTATATTGTTTAACGTCCCATTCGAGAATTATTCACTCATACCAGTCATACATGTATGGAGACGTCACCATTGCCGGCGAAGGGCTGCCAAATTTAGGCCTGTGCTTGGGGCTTATGACATTTGAGCAGGGAGGGGTCTTTATCGTGCCACACCTGCTGTAACACGGAACCTCGGTTTTTGGGACTCGTCCGAAGGACCGCCCCATTAAGTAACCTCTTACGACAAGCAAGGGGCACTAAGGACCTATTCTAACCCGGATCCCCGGGGGTGGAGCACTGAGGACCTATTCTAACACGGATCCCACGGGAAAGAACAAAGGAAGACAAGTAGATATTTGGCATTACATAAATGGGAGAACGCATATGGCATACAAAGGATTAATACATGGTATTTGCGTGTGCATCTGACCATAAGAACCTGACATTTGGATCCACCCCATTAAAAGTGTCAAGCAAAACTATTATCTCCTATAAATGTTTGGATTATATCTGTAGAATATCCATTTTCCTAACGTTACCAGAATTAACACAGGTTGACTGGAATACATACGAGATAATCCTCAATCGAAGCGAGTCTGATTGAATATATTTCTACGGGTATTATATACTATGTATATGCAAGTTTCGTCATCGTAGAATATGAATTGAAGCAAAATCGTCTTGGTCAATCAACGGAAAAATATATGTCTATTGCAGCATCTGAAGCAACTCTGGATAATTGTTTCCTTACATGCATCATTCATAAAGTTGCATCACACTAAAAAAATGCATAGTGACTTGGTATTGCCTGTATTCTATTGAAATGAAACTATCATGGATGATCCCTGCAAGGATAAATTCGATCAGACTTATTTCAGATTGATGCTAGCGACCTAGTGACGAGTTTCATCAGTAACTTTTTTTCTATTTTTGTACTTCGTATTTGGATGGATGGTCATTAGTATGTGAAATGTGTGACAGATTTTCATCACACTTCGGGGCAAGGATACCAGGATGCGTGTCTTAATGACAGCATCTAGTTTTGTTCTTAGACTCTGAAAATTAGCAATATAAGTACTTAAATTAATACAAAGTATTCTTTGCTTAGCTTCTCTTGCGTTTGAAACCAAATGAATGGTGTTTATCTTCTCTAAGCAGTTCTTATCAAACTTATAATTTAACTGAATAACAAATACTCGTCACGGTAAATCCTGTCAATTTGAATATAAAAAGGAAGATATGTTCAGAAATCTATCAGTTTGAAAAAAAAAATAACACAAAATATCTTTCTTTGAAAAACTTGCATAATATCTAAACATAGCGAATAATGTTGATACGAGCACAATCTGGGCATTCTAACTCTACAGCTTTCTGAAAGTCAACGTGAAGAAGTGTCAATGAAGGTTTCCGCGCAAAATTATGGAGAGTATAAAAATTTGATTTCATTTACGACAAACGATTAGTGGGAAGCCGGGTCACTTTTCCTGTAATACTATCTCAACGGTTTTTTATTTATAAACAGTTCACCAAAATGTAATATGCATAGCTACGATAAACCCCGACTTCATTTTTTTAATCAAAATTTTCATCTGCTGTGAAATTTAATGCTGTGTGTTTTAAGGTAGCTCACTAAACTAAAGCTTATACTCTGTATGACACCACGTCACAAGATGGCGATTTAAATGTTTTGTGAAATTATTTGTATCGATCGATTTGCTTGTCTATCATCGTAGCTCAGTGGTTAAAGCTTTGGGCTGGTGAACCGAAGATCTCGAGCTCAAATCCCCCAGTCTTTTGTTCATATGATTGTGTTGAAACATTTTTTGTTGTTTTGAAAATCATGTTTTTATCCAAATTTGTATAGTTTTTGCCTATTTGGCATATATACTTAGTGTATATCATCATATCTTTTTACAATTAAATCAATTCATACTGATTTCAGAAACTATTTCTGGATGTAGTGAGCTACCTTAACATCCAGCTCGAAAATTTTTCACTCATATGGAGACGTCACCATTGCCGGTGAAGGGCTGCAAAATATAGGCCTATGCTTGGCACTTAGGGCCTTTGACAGGAGGGATCTTTATTGTGCCACATCTGCTGTGATACGAGACCTCAGTTTTTTGCGGTCTCGTCCGAAGGACCGCCCCATTTAGTAGTCACCTCTTACGACAAGCAAGGGGTACTGACGACCTATTCTAACCCGGATGCCCAAAAGGTCTTGTTCACAAGGAATACACGTGAAATATGAAAGCTCCCTAGCACTGACCATTCAAAAATTACAGCTAAGGTTATTTTTTTTCAAAATTATGTCAAACTCCAAGGTCAAGGTCACAAGCTCAATATTTTTGCTACTGAAAGAAAGGTATTGTCACAAGGAATACACACGTGGAATATGAAAGGCATATCACCAAGCATTCAAAATCATGGCCAAGGTTGAATTTTTTAAAAGTAGGTCAAAAGTCACAAGCACAAAACTTTTGCTACCTAAAGAAAAATTTTGTTCCAAGAAATACCTATATAAAATATGAAAGTTCTATCACTATCCATTGAAAAGTTATGGCAAACATACAGACCAAAAACTATATGTCATATAATATGTTAACTTAAAAGTACAGTCTTCAATTGTATTGATATAGATATAGTATTGATATATCTAATATAGAGTTAAAGGGAAAGGCAACCCTAACCACACTGTTGCTTTTATGAATAAAGTATCACTTACTGATATCGTAATTCAGTCTTTAACAACAAGAATCCTTGCTTAACAATTAAATCAATATTAATCTATCATGTATTTTAAATTACCCGCCGCTAAGAGAGCGGCCACTGATGTTTAATTTATGACGTCACACCGTCTGTTCCGGTTTAATTCATCAGTAGCACTGTAAACATGACAAGTCACGAACTGTTAAGTTTTGAGCCGTATAGATTTGAGAAAAGAAGACGTTCAGTCGAGTCGCAGATCAGACAGACGGTAAACATTTCTTCATACAAATGTCTCAAACCTCAACTTGTCATTACGCAAATGATGGATCCACAGTTTAAGTAGTCTATTCTTTTCAAATGACTTGGTTGGGTCTTGAATTTCGAGAAGAAGAAAATTCCACATCTCCCCTTCGCATTAGTGTAATTGACTGCTTGCCAGGAAGGCATCAGCCTATTTATTTGTAAGATCTACCACATGCACATCTTTGATGATCTAAGAATTTCATCAAAACCGGAACAGACGGTGTGACGTCAAAATGATTGATTTTTGTGGTCTTCAATACAAAAGAGTTCCGCTTCATGGCAGCCTCTATAGATGGCAGGAATTTAAATTTTTGACGTTTTCAAATTAGTACTGAAGCCTATCTAGGCCGTATACAGAATTGTATGACAAATCTTTATCATAAGATTAATTCTATCATTTATCTTGTAAAAATCTTTTGGGTTGCCTTTCCCTTTAAAATATGCAATACTCTTATCACTTTTACAAGTGTCAAAATAAATCAACAGTCTCAGACATATAAGTTTCAGTGGCTTCCATCCGTTTGCTGCAATTGGGGACCGCTCTGGATCCCAGACATCAGAAAGGTCATTTATCACCAGACATCAAAAAGGTCATTTATCACCAGACATCAAAAAGGTCATTTATCACCAGACATCAGACATCAAAAAAAGTAATTTATCACCAGACATCAAAAAGGTCATTTATCACCAGACATCAAAAAGGTCATTTATCACCAGACATCAAAAAGGTCATGTATAATTTACACTTCTGTGAATGCAATCCGTTTGCATACAAGACAACCAAACACAACTTTGGTGTAAGCCAGGCAAGCTTGTCGGGCAGCCGGCGTTTAATAACTTTAAAACAAATATACTACATACATGATAACTGACATGAACAAGTTTTATGCAAGTACTGAATCAAATAACAAAATGTCAAGAAACCCCCCATCATTGACGTTAAAAACCGCCCAGGAAAAACCATAGATAAAATATTGGAAAAAACTATGGAAACCTGTGTCCTAAAGCAAGTGTTAAGTAACGTCTAAGGGTGAATATCGGACCTTATCCATAATTAAATATAATAATAAAAAATTGTGCTACGTGCACTTCGGGAGACTGGCTTAGAATGACCTTACTCGTGATATCGACACTTTATATAGGCCTTCCTATGGCCACGCCTTGTATTACTACGTATAGGCATTCGAACATGTACCTATCATACGTTTTCCGCTATTCTTTGAAACGCGGGAAAACTACATTATCACCAGACATCAGAAAGGTCATTTATCATTCTTACAAAATCACATGAATTGTGACATACAGTATACACAAATGACTAGACATTTTTACACACCACACAGAGGGATTTCAGAGATGATAAAAATCTGGGGTTGTGTATTGCTATATTTATATAGAGACACTGCCACCATGGCTGTCTCAATACAAAGTCATTCACTGCCTCTGATGTTTGCTTTCTATCATTTTGCTATCACTTTATAAAACTAGATCAATTGTCCAATTTGCAGCTATATGATCTTATTCTAATGAAACAAATTTGTTCATTTTTCATGATCTCCTTTATTGATTTCAAGATTTTTCTCATAAACATGATAAAAGTTGCCGACTTGCACGTATAAACTGAAAAATTATATTACACATATTGAAATTTGATTATATGTCTTGTTTTGAATTGGATCAAATTAAAGTTTGCATAATGGCTTTCCAACCCACTTTTTTTATTTTGCCTTTAATAGTCACTATCAATCCAATTATCAACAGCAACAATATGCAGCTATTGACTGGGTCCAAGGACAATGGCTGATGTGTTTGATTTAAGAACGGATCTGTTGCTTGAAGCCATAGGCTGTGTGCAACAAATCTGTCCGAGGGTCAAACAAAACAGCTGTCTTCAAATCCAATCTATAATTTCATTTCTTCACGTTGAAATGTAAGAAACTATTTAAAAAATAATGCATTAAATTTTCTTCTGACAAGTCTTGCATGTTGGAAAGGAAGTAAACATTTAACAAGAGTACCGCAAACGGTATAATATACGCCCGTCAGACAGTGAAATTCCACCTGTAAGCATATTGTGCACTCTGAATTGATACAATACACATTCTGAATCGAAAAGCCTTAAAGTGGGTCATGGTGCACCAATCCATCTGACATGTGAACTGATTATGTATTTCTCTGAGAGTGAGGTTGAAATCAAATGTTTGAGCAATATCTATTTATGAAGATAAAAAGTCCAGGAAACCATCTGATTTACATTTAGCCCTAAAGTAGGTCATGGTGCACCAATTAAGTTGAAGTGTAAACTGATTATGTATTTCTCTGAAAGGGAGGTTGTGACTAAATTTCAGAGCAATACCCGTGACCATACCAAAAGAAATCTGGAAAACTGTTTGACCTACTTCTACTCATAAAGTACTGTAGGTCATTGTGTGCTGATCCAGCCAAAATGTTAACTGCACTTTCTGTCTTCCTCCGAGAGGAAGCCTTTGACTAAATATTTGGGTAATATCTGTATCCATAATGGAAAAAAAAAAGCCCGGAAAACTGTCTGACCTATTTTTTGTCCAAAAGTAGGTCAAGGATGGACCAATCAAGCTGAAATGTTAACTGAACTTGTATTCCTCTGACAGGAAGCCTTTGACTACATATCAGGGCAATATCTGTATCCATATTGAAAAAAAGACCGGCAAACTGTTTGACCTATTTTTTCCAAAAAGTAGGTCAAGGAAGGACCAATCCAGCTGAAATGCAAACTGAACTTGTATTCCTCCAAGAGGAAACCTATGACTAAATATCGGGGCAATATTTGTATCTGTAATGAAAAAAAAGCCTGGAAAACTGTTTGACCTATTTTTAGCTGAAAAGTATGTCATGAATAGACCAATCCAGCTGAAATGCAAACTGAAATTGTATTCCTCCAAGAGGAAACCTTTGACTAAATTTCAGGGCAATATCTGTATCCATAATGAAACAAGAGGCCCATGGGCCACATCGCATGGGCCAACCTACCCCAGGCCCTGGAGGCCATGATTTTTACAAACTTGAATCTACACATGTCAGACAGCTTTCATGTAAATGTCAACTTCTTTGGCCCAATGGTTCTTGAGAAGAAGATTTTTAAAGATTTTCCCTATATTTGTATGTAAAACTTTGATCCCCACTTGTGGCCCCATCCTAACCCTGGGGGCCATGATTTGAGCAAACTTAAATCTGCACTATGTCAGAAAGCTTTCATGTAAATCTCAGCTTTTCTGGCTCAGTGGTTCTTGAGAAGAAGATTTTGAAAGATTTTCTCTATATATTTGTATGTAAAACTTTGATCCCCTATTGTGGCCTCATCCTACCCTGGGGGACCATGATTTTAACAAAATTGAATCTGCATTATGTCAGGAAGCTTTCATGTAAATCTCAGCTTTTCTGGCTCAGTGGTTCTTGAGAAGAAGATTTTTAAAGATATTTCCTATATATTTGTATGTAAAACTTTGATATCCTATTGTGGCCCCATCCAACTCCCGGGGACCATGATTTAAATAAACTTGAATCTGCACTATGTCAGGAAGCTTTCATGTAAATTTCAGCTCTTCTGGCCCATGACCCCACCCTATTTTTGTGATTATCTCCCCTTTGAAAGGGACATGGCCCTTCATTTGAACAAACTTGAAAGCCCTTCACCCAAGGATGTTTTTGGCCAAGTTTGATTGAAATTGGCCCAGTGGTTCTGGAGAAGAAGTTGAACATGAAATTTTTTTAAAGACAGACGGACAGACAGACAACAGGCAATCAGAAAAGCTCACTTGAGCTTTCAGCTCAGGTGAGCTAAAAAAAGTCCGGAAAACTGTTTGACCTACTTTTAGTCCTAATATAGGTCACGGACAGACAGACCAATCCAGCTGAAATGCAAACTGAACTTGTATTCCTCTAAAAGGAAGCTTATGTGTAAATTTCAGGACAATATCTGTATGTGTAACGAAAAAAAGTCCGGAAAATTGTTTGACCTACTTATAGCCTTAAAGTAGGTCAAGGATGGACCAATCCAGCTGAATTACAATTCTTGAGGGAGATATTGTGACCAAATTTCAAAGTTGTACATGCATCCATTACGGAAAAAAGTCCGGAAAACATGACCCGGGCTGGCCGGACAGCCAGCCAGACGGACAGCACCATAACATAATACGTCCCGTCTAATGATGGGCGTATAAAAACAACTTAAAAGTCACTCCAAGGAAATAAGATTTATGTCAATTAAGTGAACACAAAAATATCGTATTAACTGTCAATAATATACAGTTACTGACTGCGTTCGAGGACAACAGCTGTTTCATTTGACCCGAGAACGGATCTGCTGCCTGAAGCCATAGGCTGAGGGCAACAGATCCATTCAAGGGTAAAAAAAATTAGCTCTTGTCCGAGGACACAGTCTATAACTGTTTGTTATACACCTTTATTTTAGGTTGTTTTTACTTGATGAACATGGTTTGTTGACTGAACTTTTAACAATTCAGTGATTGCTAAAATTTATCAAGGTATCCACTAGTTTATAAGAAAACATACCCAATATCCTAATTAATAAATAATTACATATTTTGTGTTTCTGTTCTACATCACATCCAATAAATTCTGTATTTCATCATCTGTCAATCAGTGAGCCTCACCATTACATAAATACGTAAACAAAGCAGCAGACCGAAAATCCCATGATTTGCATAGCCAATAGAAATGAAGCAGACTATTGCCCGGTCAACAGTTCCCAAACTGTTGACCGTTCAATAGACCATTGGTGTGAGAATTGATTTAACAGTTAAAATGTTGGTTCTCAATTGTATTAGTTTTATATAGGAAAAAAATGAAGGTGCATAACAAAGCTTAATATATTACAAAATCCATTTACCTGCAGAGCTGAAGAAAGTTGGTATTCACTATGATCTGTGTAGCAGACATAACTCTTGTCAAGTGCACTGCTGAAGGTAACCTAACCAGAACAGGAGGCTGTACATTTCCTCCCTTTCTTCTTCATTCAAATAATCATACGGTTTTGTATAAATGATTTTGGCATGATGTTCATCACAACTCCTTCCTCTCTCAATGCAGTTGTAATGGTCTTCTGTCATTTCCATGAAGGTGAATATAAGCTATAAAAATACACAACAAATTCTTCCATTTTCTATTTAGCTGGAGTGTTATTGATTGAATGATTGATTGTATATTGTTTAACGTCCCTCTCGAGAATCTTTCACTCATATGGAGACATCACCAAGACCGGTGAAAGGCTGCAAAATTTAGGCCTATGTTCGGTACTTTTGGCCTTTGAGCAGGGAGAGATTTTAATCCTGCCACACCTACTGTGACACAGGGCCTCGGTTTTTGTGGTCTTGTCGGAAGGACTACCCCATTTATAGTCGCCTCTTCCGACAAGCATGGAGTACGGAGGACCTATATGTATTCTAACCCGTTTCCCCACAGGAACAGGAGTGTTATCAAAACTGTTATTAAAATACAGCAATGTGTGTGTATATACATACATATATACACCAAATACATGTTATATACATGTATATCAAACAGATTTTTCTCAAACAAGAGGTCCATGGGCCACATCATTCACCTGAATTACCTTGTCCCATATTTAAAGATTTTTCCTATATATTCGCATGTAAAACTTTGATCCTATTGTGGCCCTAATCTACCTTCTGGGACCATGATTTTTACAAACTTTAATCTGCACTATGTCAGGAAGCTTTCATGTAAATGTACACTTTTCTGGCCCAGTGATTCTTCAGAACATTTTTAAAGATTTCCCTATTATATCTGTATGCAAATCTTTGATCCCCTATTGTGGCCCCATCCTACCCCTGCTGTTGTGCAGTGTCTTGCAAGAACACCTGGATTTAGTTCATAACTTGAAATTGAGGCCTTACTTCTGAGCACTCTGTCTGAGTTGATACAGAATTGTTATAGGAAGTCAGGCAGTGGGAGACCCTTGCTGGATCCCATAACGTTTAGACAGGCTGCATCGTCCCTCAATCCCAATCTTTTGTATATTGTAAAAGGTTGTTGTGCCAAAGAAATAAGGAAAAAGCATTGGATCAATCGGGGAACAAACCTGGGACCCTTGCATTGCTAGATAATAGTGATTCAACCAATAAGCTAACCAGACTGACAAACAAAGCATAGCAATATTACTGCAATGTAAAATCAATCTGATTAAATCTGCTCTTTGATCTGCTCTGTTGATACACGGTATTATGTCGCTCGTGGAAACTGGCACCTCAATGTGTGACCTTGTATAGCGTCATAACAATAACGGAGGGGATCAAAGATCGGATTTTAATCAGATTGATATAAAATTTCAACCTATTTCGGAAATCATACAAGAACTCTTTACATAGAGGAGAAGAATGTTTTAGAAAAAAAATGTCATAAATGTTGCATGTCCTTAACCTGAACCAAAAATTGTAAAAAATAAAAACAAAACAAGAGATGTTTGTAAAACATATATGCCCCCCATGGTGCAAAATTGAAAAGGGTTATACACACACATCATTTAATTGATAGAAGTATCACCAATTCAAAATAGTGAGCAGACAATATCTTCCTATGTCAAGAATGGATTGACCATGTGACCTAAAAATCAATAGGGGTCATCTACTCCTTATGCTGTACCAGTGTACCAAGTTTGGTGTCAATCAAGCAAATAATTCTTAAAATACAGGAGACAATATATTACTATGCCCAATTTAACCCTTTACCTTTGACCATGACCTCAAAATCATTAAGGGTCATATTCTTCTGAAGATGTACCAGTGTACCAAGTTTGATGTCTGTCAAGCAAAGGGTTCTCAAGATATTGAGCAGACAGTATATTCCTATGTCCAGTTTGACCCTTGACCTTTGACCATCTGACCTTTAAGTCAATAGGGGTCATCTACTCTCTAGGATGTACCAGTGTACCAAGTTTGATGTCTGCCAAGCAAAGGGTTCTCAAGATATTGAGTGGACAATGTCTTCCTATGTCCAGAGTAGATTGACCCTTGACCTTTTGACCTGAAAACCAATAGGGGTCCTCTTCTACTCATAACTAACCCACATACGAAATATAATTATGATTACGATCAAGTGATTGGTTCTCAAGATATTGAGTGGACAACATGTGGTATACAGACCGACCAACACGTGCAAAGCAATACGCCCTTCTTTTTTGAAGGGGGCATAGAAATTAGCAGACAAATAAAGGAGAGTAAAGGTAGCAAACTTATACAGTAAAATATCTCTATCTCGAAGTCAGAGGGACCTCGATAAACTCCGAGATATCTGGGGGTTCGAGATATCCAAAATCGATCTTGGATATTTTTTTGAAGGAGGATATTTGATGCATAGTATGGGATTTGCATTATAAATAACAACCCTGTTGCGGTTTTGTATAGCTTAATACAAGTTGATAAATTAATATTGTGGAATTTCAAAGACAAACATTTCGCTTTTTTTTAAATATATATAAACATCCAATTGAATTCACAATGTGTTTGAAAATTAAGATGATCGTGCCTGTATGCTTACTTTAAGTTTTACTGATGTCCAGGCTCGACTGGGATGTAGTTATTGCGTTGTAATGAAAGAACCTATCACGTAAAAAACAAAAAAGACGGATTTAAAGAAAAACAACTTTTAAATATTTATTAAATAAATTTTCGTGTTTTCTCTGTACTAGTTTTAATGATGAAGCGTGTATTATTAAATGCATTTTCGTTAATAAGAGCATTACCTTCAAAGCGTACTTCGACGATTTTGTGCGTTTCTCTAACCCACATGTTAATGATATAGCGTGTGCCATTCAAATCACCATCCCTGGAATCCGGTGTGTTAGTTCATAATTGGCAGTGAACTTTAGCCGTAATGTTGGAAGGCTTCACTAGTCACCAAAGCTGTTGAACCATTTATGGCGACCCGGGTCTACTCGGAAAAAGCGAGCGTGGTTTAGCGGTCATTAAATATAATTGATGTAGCCGCGGGTGTGAATGTGTGACTTAACGACGCCAGGTATGGTAAGCAGAGAGGAAAATTGACTGTACTTCCAAGATAAACCAGGTGAATTTGGGATATGGGACCTTGAAAATACTTCGACATAAGCGGAGTATTCGAGATTACCGTGTTCGAAACATCAGAAGCTTTTTTAATCATTTATATAGGGAAAACGGCCGGGACCGGCGGCTGACTTCGACTCAAGCGGGGTATTCGAGATAAACCATATTCGAGATACAGATATTTTACTGTAACTGCTTTTCAAAAAGCTTAGGTGAGCTGACCATGCTTATAGATTTGTTTGTTGTCCAACCTTTGTCCTTAGACAGATAATTCCCAGCACACCAGGCTTGAATATAGAAAACTTCCTCTCTGCCAGTAGTTCTCCTCCATGCAGTCCCAGTGTCTGTGTTGTTAACTTATGAATGTCAAACGTTTCCTCCTGGTCATCAGAGGGTTTTATTAAATTCACCTGCAAGTTAGTTCAGACAAGTTATGTAAAACAAAGATTTAAGTTTTCAAAAACTAACACCACTTGAAAATTTTATCCTATCATTGAGAAGGGTTTTTATCAGTTTACCTTCATAACATTACAAGAGCAGAATCTGTCAATAAACTGTAAAATGGTACACTGTAGAGCAGGTTTTATTTGCTTTTAAGGGATCATACAAGCTTCCTGTGATATTTTCTATAGCTTTTGTTCACTCAAAAATGAAATAAATAAACAACACTAAGACTTGCAAAATAAATTTCAGAATTACAGTACCAATGACTCAAACAATCAATGAGGAAATCCGCTATGTAAAATTCAAAGTCAAAACTGGATATTCCGGAAAATAAGATTCGTAAACGGTAAAATTTATTGAACCTAGAAATTTCTGGATGCGGAATCGTTATGTAGAGAATGGATTTTTCAAGTCTTGAGAGTGGAATTCTGCTTTAAAGCGGAGAAAAATAACGTGAATTATGTCTCTTTGTTCCTGTCCTTCATCAAATACTGCGCAGTAATCTTTCCTTCATCAATAACCCAAACAGGCTATTTTTACTTAACTTGTTTTACGTTATTTTATGTCAATCCCTTCCACTTCATACCACGTGCCACACAGATTTTTGCTGGTGCACCAAGACAAAAACAAATGTATGTGTAGAATGACTTCTTTACATTATATTTCAATTAGCATGCACATTATGCCCATGACTTCTTTACATTATATTTCAATTAGCATGCACATTATGCCCCTGAGTAATAGAAACAGAAAACCCAAATAGGCGGTCATACAGACAGTGCTGTACCATAACAAATCCTGCCTAATGATGGGCGTAAGACAAAAAGCAGAAAAACAGTCAGACTTATATCTGGTACAATTTTTGGGGGGGGGGGGGGGGGGGGGGGCTCATTTTTGTCTTACCTCTGCATGCATGACTAGCAGTGATCAGCGATTTGAGGATAGCGTAGAAATCTTACCTCTGTATGTATGGCTAGCAGTGATCAGCAATTTGTGGATAATGTAGAAATCTTAACTCTGCATGTATGACTAGCAGCCAGTGATCAACAATTTG
Source organism: Ostrea edulis (assembly GCF_947568905.1). NCBI lineage: Eukaryota > Metazoa > Mollusca > Bivalvia > Ostreida > Ostreidae > Ostrea > Ostrea edulis. Next base: position 51,571,933 of record NC_079170.1, read on the forward strand.
TGGATAGCGTAGAAATCCTACCTCTGTGTGCATGACTAGCAGCAGGTAGCAATACGCAATTTCTGAGTTGCTCAATAGTTCTTTCCCTTTGTGGAACCAGTTTTTTGGACCACACAGGACATTCGGTCCTGTGTAATCAATGAACACACCAGACCGAACCAAATTTTGTCAGACCGAAAAACCTAATGTAAAAAAGTGAAACACGTGAAAATGCAAAACCAAGGAAATCTTATTTATTGTACTAGTAATACTATACCAGGGATCCCTTCCGTACAATACTTTAGACGGTCCATGCTGTTTTAATCACATTCATTTACGTATTTGGATTTGTGTGATATTTTTTACCTATAACAAACATTTAAATGACTCCGCATCAAAATAGTAAAGCTCAAAACCGGACACTGAGACATCGGACATTCCGGTCCGGTGTAAGAAATGATGCATCAAACCTGAGGCACTGCACATCGGTCAGATCCGACGGTTCGATGTCTTTCGCATAGACTGGTTGAACTCTTACACACAGTGAGACACAAAACATACTATTGTCCACATGCGGTGGGTACAAATGCTTATCGCTACCTTGATATATTGCCTAAAGGCTAATTATCAGACATCATGCAACCACCCAAACTACAGGGACACACAATATTAGTAAGTTTATTAGTATTTGATAATAAATTAGCTCAAACAAAAATCGATAATCACCATTTTTCTTTGCTTAAAATATCACTCATGCAGAAGAGGAAATAAAAATAATTTCATATTTAATCTAATGGCCTAATTCAATCAAATATTATTCTTGATACAGTCAGTTTAATGTATATGAATGGCTGATATAAACAAAATTTACACTTTCATTACTTCTATCTGTATTAACATAGCTAGTCTATAGTATATGTATACATCTTGTACCCACCCAAGCGTTCAATAGAACACTGAACATACCTCTATCACAGAGGAGCTGATATCTCGGAAGTTGCATATTTATGGATAGTGTAGAAATCTTACCTGTGTATGCATGACTAGCAGCGAGTGATCAGCAATTTTGGATAGCGTAGAAATCTTACCTCTTTGTGCATGACTAGCAATGATCAGCAATTTATGGATAGCGTAGAAATCTTACCTCTGTGTGCATGACTAGCAGTGACCAGCAATTTGTGGATAGCGTAGAAATCTTACCTCTGTATGTATGGCTAGTAATGATCAGCAATTTATGGATAGCGTAGAAATCTTACCTCTGTGTGCATGACTAGCAGCGAGTGATCAGCAATTTGTGGATAGCGTAGAAATCTCACATCTGGAATACACACAACAGTCTGACTTCCAATTCTGATGCGTCTTTCACGTATTTCACCAACCCTGTAGTGCACCAAAATAAAATGCCTTAGTAATGTATATGTACCGTTTGACTACAGAAACAACTTCATATAGCGACATAGACGTACTTCAATCAGGACATTCACACAAAAGATGGGTCCTACTTAACTTTTCACTTATTGCTTGAAAAAGACGGCAAAATTCAAATGAAACAATAAAGAATGCTGTGGAATCGTTAGATTTCATGGGGGCTCAATTTTCATGGATTTCATAGGGTACACCTATCCCAAGAATTTCAAACCACAATGAAATACACAATTTATACAATTTACAGAAACCATATAAATCTGAGATTACATCCCAATGAAACAGTAAAATCTCCACAATCCATGAAAATTGGTCCCCATAAAATTAAGTGACTCCATAGTATAATAACTAGTAACTGTTTATTTCCTGAAGCATAACATAATTAATAAGTTCATAACTGCAATTTCTACCCAACATGTTACATGTAACAGCATAATAAATTAACTGTTACCAGTCTAGGCAAAGAGAGACTACTCTCATTTCAAAATATCTCATAGATCTATCTATACAATTTTAAAATACAAATGTATAATATTATATACACTGCACATTGCTTGAAGTTGACTTGGGCCACTTCAGTATAAATATTGCCTATGAATATGAGAAACATCTTTATTTAGTTACATCACATGTCTTAATCTAATTAATAAGGTTTTAGCTTTTTTCCTTCTAGCATTGTCTAGTGGAACATCTTGATATCGACAGAAGACATCAATGAACAATGGCAGAACAATCGTGCTTTTCAGAACAACCATAGACAGTCTGATCTAGATCATACTGACGTTTGTGTATTTATCCCACAGGTGTCTGAAAGCTTTGTTCAATATACTTTCTGAACTCAAACTACAAAGCTAGACCTATCAAAATTCTGATTTAAAGGTGTTAATTGATTATATCTAGTTCAAAAACATACACTCAAGGGTCAAAAGTATTTCCGCACTGCTAATTTTCACTATATAATCATTACAACTTTCATATTTTAAAAACTTCACCAAAATTTGATAATTAACTGTAATCATTATGAAATTTTCAGAATATATGCAGAATTCACTCAAGATTCGATTATGACAAATGTTACTTTTATTCACAATCTAATTAAAACCAAATCCTAAAATACGCTCACAATCGCTACAATAGGATCTGACATAACCCCATAGGGGGTCATGTCCGCATGACCTTTCGCTTGGAATATTCACGAGAACTATCAGCCAGTCAGATTGCGCAATACAGACAATGATGGCTATTTAGGCGGTTCCTGGCAATTCGTAAACAAATTGCTGTAATCTCTCTCCCACGAAGTTTATTCCACACTGTAGAATCATATATTCTTCGCGGATCATAAAGCGTAAACTGACCCAAACCAAATTCTACTCGTATAACTTGCCCCAGAATAAAAGTCATTCCTTAAATAACCAGGAGCAGTTTGGAATAAAATCAGCATTCCAAAACAAGTATATGCATACCAGAACAGCTGTTAACATTTCTGAACAAGTGTGGGTATTCTAGAACAAGCATGGACATTCCTGAACAACATATATCAAAGGTACATGTCATTAACTGATGATGACCAGGCATATAATCAAAATATAGTTAATGTTCAGCAAAGAAAAATAAGGAGAGAAATTCATTTTATTAAAAATAAAACAAATCAGATCTATTGTCACCAATTGAGAACATGATATGCACATGTAGTCTAGAGTAACAGAGGCCTTTGAAAGCGGTTTTTATCTACGTAATTCACACATGGCTTTGCTCATATCAAGATTTTCTTTGATGGATGATCCTTTGTTTATATGCCTGAATCAAAGTATGTCTATCTGACCATGCAAACATGCCTTATTCCCCGAGTATGGATACTTTTGTTTTCATGTGCGCCACCATTACGATAAACAAACCTTTAATGTTAATAGATAGGTCACAGCAGGAATATTTTTCAAAAACTAGTCGTTGAGAAAACAAAATCTAAAAACCGATGAATTGGAATAAAATTTTCATAATCGAGTGTGCTTAGAATTTGTCTGCAATCGACTGATTTTCGATTATAATTGATGACTGGACACCATTAGAAACTATCACACACCATTCCTGTATATACTTACTCTGGTTTTAGTGCAAATATTTTTGAAAACTCCATAAACAGGTTGGTGTACTGAATTTCTTTACATGGACAAGTTGCTCTGATCTCTTGAAACTTTCCAAGATAAACCAGGAAGTCATAAGTTCTCGTTTTGAAAAAGTCGTACTCCCTACAACAAATTAAATACAAACTTAACAGTTACAAGGATTGGAAGCCAGTAGACATTACCATGGTAATACACTCATATCTACCTGTACTGTGTACATCTTAGTGATGAAACGATTGCCGCCGAGAATCGATTGTCCATCGTTTTTGGCTCTTCGATTTCGATTATCGATTCTATTTTTCATAACCGATTGTCGCCTGTACACCAATTAATATCTAATCCGAGATTCATCTGACTGTTTATCCCAATTCAGGGTTTGACACTAAGGCACGTCTGACCGACTGAGTCTACTAAATGATAGGTCCGGTCGGGTAAAATGTCGATAAACTAGTCCGACTGGTCGTGTTGAAAAGATGAATAAGAAACTTTACTTTAAGCCATAAGATATTTTATTCTTAACTCCCCCCCCCCCCCCCCCCCCCCCCAATACCTGTTAAGAGTTTGCGAGCAATTTTGAACCGATTGATGACAATCTTTATTTTCAGTTCTACTATATTAGTCACTGTCGGAATTGATGGTTTAGGACATTTATTCAAATACTTTGAATGTTAAAGGGACTGGTTCACGTTGAACAGAAAAAAAGGAAAAGGTTGGGATGAAACAAAGCAGGGCTTATGAAATAGAAAAAAATAAAACGGTTGAGGTCATTTTATTTTAGCAAATGGACTTAATGAATTTCTGCGCCGGATAGAATTTAAAGAAACAGAAAATGCGTTTAATTGAAAATAAAATCATCAAATTGAATTACGAGACTTTTTTTTTTTTTTTAGAGACTATTAAATACTTTTTATTTCAAACTTCATTTAAATTAGGTATTTATATATGAAGAAATCCCCAGGGTTTTTTTTTCTGGAAAGTTGGTCAGGGCTAGTGGATGTAAGGTCAGGTCTATTAAATATCATTTGAAGTAGCCCGACTGGTCTAGTGCTCAAAAAAGTAAATGTCAAACCCTGCAATTATATCGAGACATGTGCAGGGGAGAGTCAGAGTGGACTCCACATTGAAAAGTGGGAATTCAGTGACACCAGCAAGTGTGCATGCTGCAGTCATATCCTTAAAACTAAATAGAAATAACCCCAAAAATAATAAATATTTATCAACTACATGTAAATACTGATTATAACAATCATTGATCGATAGAGTTCTTCCGATTATGACCGATTATGAAATTTTTCCAATTTTTCAACACTATATTTGTATTTTTTTCCCATTGTAATGTGTATGTAATTCATTACTTTAGCAAAGTAATTGTAATTTAATTAATTACTTATATGAATGAAAGTAATGGTAATTGTAATGGTGAAAATTCCAATGTAATTGTAATCTAATGCGTTACATTTAAAAGTAATTGACCCCAGGTCTGCCCTAAATTATCTTAAAAGAGTTAATACTCCCATATTTTTGGTTTTGTTTTCCAGGGGTTACGGGATACTAGGATCTCTCGGCTTTTGGTGTTGTTCTTATCGGATGACTCAGCTTCGTCAACCATTTGTTTTTCGATAAGTCACGACAGGAATATATTCATATTATAAAAGATTATTGATGTCGACGATTTTCGATTTTCAAAATGATAATCGATTATTCACATCGTTTTAACTATTGCGACCAACAATTGAAAGTCGATGATAATTGGTACATCACTACCACTTGCACAGTATATTGTCTACAAATGTCAACTCCAAAACAATGTTTACGTTCAATAATCTCTGATGTTAGAAAAAATTTGAGTAAGAGGTATAATTTAGGGTCTGCATGGTTAGCGGAAATGGAAGAATTTTTATTTTATGCTCAAGCTATGTTGTCAAGTTGAAAGCTAAACAAATTATATAAAATGTCTATTCAATTATCTATTTTATCACAAAATAACAAGGGACGATATTGGCCAAAATTGGCCGCGCTTCAAAAATTTATCATATTTTGCAGGTAGAAAGGTGATAATTTTCTCGTTTCATTCATATATAACATGTATCATTTACTTGTTGCTGATATTGAGAAAATAACATTACAATATTGCATTGTTAACTCTGACGCTATCTTCCGATGGTCGCTTTTTCGGAACGACATCATCGACCTCATAGGATTTACAGTCCCCTGATTCTTCTAAAATATTTTTCTAAAAGAGGAAATGCATGAATATTCGCCCCAAAAACCTTTAATGTAAAAATGTATGAAGGTAAACTTTAAAATTGATACAGATTTGTAAGACATTCTACACTTTTTATCACGTGGCTTTGATCCTATAAGCTCCTAGAAAATGGAACTGGGTGCTGTTATTGATGCAAATTTGAAAGGTTAGAAAGTAATCATTTTTGTCCAATATTTTTGTGGTATTCATCGTCAGTGTAAGTGAATCAAGAAATTTGGTACACACCATATTGCGCCGTTCTGCGTTTGGTCACAAAATGCAAGTAAAGGAAAAAGTAGGTAAAAATAGCTACCTGGAGTAGGTTTAAATAGCTACCTGGAGTAGGTTTAAATACCTACGTAGCTATAAGTACCTACGTAGGTAGAAATAGTCTTTGGACTGGACCTGTTAATAACATAGCTTATAAAGTCTATTAAACAACCGCCTATGCTGAGCCCCCCCCCCCCCCCCCCCCCCCCCCACCCCCACACACGTGTACACACATTCCAATACGTTATGTAACATACAATTCTGCTGACTTTGATAAATGCATCTGTGATTTCATCCCTGTTGCGAACTCCGTGAAGTATTCACGTTGTTTGTTTATTAGTTTCAGGTGATGTTCTGTTTCCAACACGTTCACAGGGCGGGGGAGCGAATCACATGGTAGGCAGAAAGTGATGCCTTTCCGAAGAGTAGACTCGAACTCCTTGAAATACATAGGCGACGTTCTGTTTATACGACCCTTCCATGCTACAGTTTTAACACGAGCGGTAAATTCATGCAGCGGTACTGATGTATTGTCATAAAATATTGACATTCTGTCTATATCCGCCTGAGTCCATTCTGAAACATATATCTTAGTAAACAAAGTCTCTTGCTCTCTCACATCTTCATCGAACTTTGCCGCCATATTTATTCTGAGACGGTGTAAATCTAGAGATAAGCATGTAGCCTCGATAATGTACGTTCACTCCATTTTTACATTTATCAAATACTGTCAGTTAGCCTAATAATTTTAAAAACCACTAGAGCCTGTAGTTTTGTTAAGGAATGAATTTCTGGTTTGTTTGTTTGTTGTTGTTGCATTTTTTTTTATATCTTATAATGTAGCGGTCAGCCGGATTCGATCGCCGGTGGCCAGATAGTAATCTCAGTGAGATTCGTTGGAGCTGGATATTTGGACTGGTCACGACTCTTACGATTCTCAGACCAGTGTCACACCAAGTGATTCGGGAAATCTTGCTTGAACTTCCGCCGCTTGTTACGATTTCGTATACCCTGAGTCCCATTTTTTGCAACCAAAACTTTTACTGGTGACTTTTATCCACATCGCAGTCGCAGGCACACTGTTTTCACAGAAGCAGATACCCTCTTTTTCACGGAAATTTTCATCATAGATTCCCTCACTGGCACATTCACATTTTTTAGGGAAGCAGGCACAGGTGTAGACACACTCTTTTTCACAGAAACGGACAAACTCTTCAAACGCTGCTTATATTTCTTGTTAAAATATACATGCCTCTGTTCATTCCGGTACGAATTCTTATAAAGATTCACATAAAATATCACAGATGTTTATACTTGAAGCTTTGGGTCCATACATGAGTGAACACTTTACTAAATGAAAGCATTTAAAGTACTTCAGGAGATATTTACCATTTATTGAGATATCCTGTCGTACCTTAAATACACTTTTTTCGAGTTTGGTCCATTCCGACAAGATTCATGAAAATACCTTAATATCAATTTATCTCAAAGATTTTTATGTATTCTCATAAACCATGGTTCCACAGATGTAGGGAAACCTTATCGAATGAAAATATATATATATATATGAAATATTAACGGAGATTTTGCGATTTTTATTCACGTCACTACCTCCATTCCGACCTATGATTTTACCGTTAAAAAATGGTCCATACTTTCCCATTCCAGTAGAATTTTCATCCATAGATTAAGGTAAAATCTAATTAAACTATATATACATGTACATGTATTCTGATAGCTGTAGTATCACAGATAAATGGAAACTTTCCCGAATGAAAAAAATATTCAAATATAAAAGAGATATTTATATAGTTTACACGAGAAGGACTACTCACAATTCTTGTTAAATTTGCACACCTTTATTCATTCCGACAGGATCTTCTTAATTCTATTTATCGATAAGAAATCTCCAAACGTTTTATATTTTCTAAACGGTATGGATCTGTAGATATGTGGAAACTTTATCGAATGAAGATACTCAAAGTATTGTAGGAGATATTGCCAGTTAAACGAGTCTATCCCTTCAGTTTAGATTAGTATTTTTTTTCTAGCTCGGTCCATTCCGGCAAGGTTTTTAAATATATCTCGTTAATTTATTTCAAATATTGTTATATATTCCAATAGCCCTGGTTTCACAGATGTGCGGAAACTTTACCGAATGAAAATATATCAAGTATTAGCGGATATATTGCGATTTTCATTCATGTCGCTACTCCTATTCCGGTCTCATTCTGCCTTTTACACATGCCCACCTGTGAACAAAGTCCATCCAGCCTCGATAAATCTCGCTGAGATTAGCCAGATAGCTCAGTTGGCAGAGCACCTGACTAGAGATTCAGGGAGCCCAGGTCCGAATCCCAATCTGGTCCATTTTAATTTCTCCCTTCCTGTGACATTTGTTGCCGTGACTTGCCCCTGGAACTGACAAATGAAAATGCCTTCCAGGGGATTAAAATCCTGGTTTGATGTCTTCAAGTAATCAAGTAAAATCATCGAGTGCAATATGTATTATATTACACTCGATAATTTTAATATGTAGACGTTTTGTTTCTTAAATTTGTAGTTTAGTTGTAGTAAGTGTTTAGTTGTACATGTAGCGTCCTATTTTTCTATGTGTATATTATACAGCCCCGAGGAAGGGACAGGTCGTCCCGAAAATTTGGCAAGTCACTGATGTTTGTGTCGTTCACAGTGGCTAAGCCCGTTTTAGACCTGAACTCTGTGATACCATAAACATAGAAAGGGGTCTACCTCTGACACAGATAATAAAAACTAACCACTCGCTTCAAATGCCTAAAACTTCTTAAACTAGGTATAATTGATGTGAAATTTTAATTAACAGGTCCGAAATCTTCCACACTAGTCTGAATTTCGCTGCTCTCATAGGCGAGAAACGACTCCGTGACCTAGACCGATAAATGTCCTAGTGAAAATAAACAATTAAGTGAAATCGAGAGAACGATGAGGTATATCTTTGTTATTTTAAGAACCTGTGGCTTGAGATTTGGCATGCAAGTAGTTGAAACATTAATCTATGCAAGTAAAACGACAAATTACGCAGAGCGTACCTAGTTTAAGAATTTTTAGGCATTTGAAGCGAGTGGTTAGTTGTTTTTTTTTTTTTTTTATCTGTGACAGAGTTAGACCCCTTTCTATATGATATCACAGCGTTCGGGCCCAAAACGAGCTTAGCCCCTGTTGTGGTGTCGTTGGTAATTTTTAGTGATATATATATACTCAAGTACATATGTACATTAACTGCATAAACAAGTTTTAAAATTCATAAATCTTTTTTATCAAATAAACTATAATTCTGCTGATTTTCTTTTACAATAACATTGATTAAAGTACAAAATAAAGTTATGTAACACTTGATTTAGATTTCTTGCCTTACTCTATTCTTCTAGGTGGGAGTGAAGTATCCAGTCACACCTCCTTGTTACGTTTATGTGGTTGTTCCTCTGTGGACATGGCGCAGGATGGACGCAGAAACCGTGACCAACGCGGCGCGGTGACAAGAATTATGCTCGGTCTCTTCCTCCAAAGAAATTGCAGTATAGACTGGTCAGAATGGGGAATAAATACACTCACTATATGAAGGAAAACTCTTATTTCAAACCTGGGTAGAGGGAACTTGTGAGCAGTGTAGCAAAGCAACCGTCTAGAATGGAATAAAATGTTGACAGTGAAACCATCTTCTTCAGGTCAAGGAGATGGGTGAAGATAACGAACAGTGATCAATCTCATAACCCCCTCTAAGCAATACAAAATAGATAGTTGGGCAAACACGGACCCCTGGACATACCAGAGGTGGGATCAGGTGCCTAGCAGGAGTAAGCATGCCCTGTCGACCGATCACACTCGTCATGAGCCCTATATCTTGATCAGGTAAACGGAGTTATCCGAAGTCAAAATTATTGTGCCAAAAATGGTATGAAACACGTCAGTTAGCATTTGACCTAATGATAGTTTGTATTGGCAAACTAGATCGGTATAACGACCATAGAATTTGCGAAATGCTGACTTTAAACGAGACTGTTGAAACCCCTGTACTAGCAACTTGTGTCAGTAGCTTGCCTTGGTGTCGGGTCAATACCCCTATTCTGTGAAAAACCAAATAATTACAGAATAAACTTATAGCAGAATAAATAAGTTCCGTAATGGAAACACCATGTCCCCCACTCAGAGGAGGAAGGAAATGACGCAAATGTGCAAAACACCATTGAATCCAAAACAGAAAATGAAGTGAATTGGAATGCGATAACACTGTATTAAGGAGGAAATCTAGTCATAGCTGCCAGAATGTTAAACCAACAAAACATTGACATAATGGGAGTGAGTGAAACTTACTAGATTGGGCAAGAGAAAGTAAAATTCACATCTGAAGATCTACTCAGGGAGAAGAGATGATATTCATAGGGAAGGAGTTGGATTTCTTTTATCGAAATATACTGAAAAGGCTCTTATTGATTGATTGTATATTGTTTAACGTCCCGCTCGAGAATATTTCACTCATATGGACACGTCATCATTGTCAGTGAAGGGCTGCAAACTTTAGGCATATGTTCAGCGCTTATGGCCTTTAAGCAGGGAAGGATCTTTATTGTGCCAAACCTGCTGTGACACGGGGCTTCGGTTTTTGTGATCTTATCCGAAGAAGCGCCCCCATTTAGTCGCCTATTACGACAAGCAAGTGGTACTGAGGGCCTATTCTAACGCGGATCCCCACAAGATTGTTCTTATTGATTTGACACCGTTAACTGAAAGACTGATAAAGCAAGATTCTATTCAAAAGGTATCATGACGACCATGATTCAAATATGCACTAACTGAAGCAGTCGACAAACGACAAAAGATAACTTGTATACTCAACTACAAAGCGTAATAGAATATGTTCATAAACACATCCCATTACATTGTAGTTATTACAGGAGAAGAGGAATTGACAGCAAGTATTATGAAAGGGAAATGCAACTGGGTCAAGGATTGGTAATGGTGAAAGGTTATGCAACCTATGTCACAATAACGAACTTCTGACAACAGGGTGGCTTTTCACACAGGAAGACATACAAGAGATCACATGCATTTCACCTAAGGGAAGAATTGATAACCAGATAGACCACGCACTCGTAATGCATACCACCATAAAGCTTGAATTGAAGAAAACAGATTCAACATAGATATATGTCTATATATATATATAGGGTTACCTGTTACCTATCCGCGTTAAGCATAGGTCTAAGTTTGTGGTACTTCACCTACAGCTGGTGACGTCTCAATATTAGTGACGAATTCTCGATGAAACGTCAAACAATCAATCAATAAACCTATCCGCGTCGTGCTTTGCGGCACAAAAGGCATCGACGGAATGGTTCCAGCCAGCTAAATCTCTCGCCTCAGCATAAGAAAGCCATCCGTTCTCCGTCCTCTCCTTCTCCACTATTCTTCTCTGGGTGGTTTTTGGTCTTGTTTCTCTTTTTTCCTTCTGGTGTCCAAGAAAGACATATATTACAATTACTGTTGTGGTCTTTCTGAAGATGTGTCCTATAAATTTCTACCTTCTGTGCCTAACTTGGCTTAAGAGCTCCATATCTGATTGTTCTAGTAATTCTGATGTTGACTAGTTTTTCCTGTCATCCGATTTTAAGAATTCTCCTCAAACTGTTATTCAGGAAACATCATTTATCTCCGCCCCTTTATTCATTTATGGCTTTGACAGCCTTACATTAAAAAAGCCTCAGGGTTTTTTTTTTCGTGCTGATGAAGCTCGAGTTCGAGATCCTTTTGAGTCTTGCGAAAGCAAATCGTGCCTTTGTAACTCTTCCTTTCATATCTTCCATATACCTCCTCCTTGTTTTGAAACGATTGCACCCAAATGTGTTGAAATCTATATTTATGTAAATCCACTTTGTTTAAGTTAATAGGTCAATGTTGTTTTATTGGGATTTATTCTCATGATCGTACTTTTGGCAGCATTGATTTTAAGACTACTCTCTTTGCAGCATGTTCTAACTTGTTTGTTTTCTTTTGGATGGGTTTCTGGGATTACGAACTAGCGCAATATCATCTGCAAATTACAGATCAAGCTTTCATGTAAAATTCCACCTGATGCATGTTTCTCCTTTTACAATAGTCTTTTGCATCACCCGGTCCAGTGCTACGAGGGATAAAACTCACGGCGTGTTGCAGCTTTGTTTGACTTCAAATCTCATTCCACTCTTAGGTGTCATTTCCATCGATGACTACGCAGTTGAATCCATCATAAAATAGATAATAATGATTGTGGTGACATGTCATAACTTGTTAAGATGTTCTATAGACTGTCTCTGTGTATGGAGTCAAATGTCTTCTCGAAATCAATAAAGTCTGTGTATAAGGTTGCCTGTCATTCATTTACTTGTTCAATGTTGTTGCGTAGAATGGATACTTTCTCCGTTGTTCCTCTGCTTATCCGAAATTCTGCCTGCTCTTTTCTTAGCTTCTCATAAAGAATTGCCATAATCTTTTATAACGTCTTTGAAAATTCTTCCGAAACATTTGCTCATTCAGTGGCAGTAGAATGATATCTCTTCAATTTTTGATAATGATTTTTTTCAATTTGATTGTATGATTCCATTTCTCTAAATATTGCTCATAAGGTCTATGATCTTGTTTAAGCAGAATAACCTTATATATGTTGTAATACTATCTATGTATCTCTGATACTCTCTCATTTTTCGTATCGAAGTTTCGATCTTCATTGAAGATGCTTTTTGACAATTGATCTCCAAGAAGGTAAGTAAATGCTATTAGAAATTTCTGTCAATCAATGTGGTTTTTTTTTCATTTATATACCTTTAACATAAACTAACTAAAAACCCATATTAGACATACATTTGCAGGCTTATTTTTATACTATGTGCTACAGAGCACATATACCCCCAAATGCAAAAGTCAAATTTTAACACAAGGATGCATGAACTCATGTTTTATTAATTTATGTACCAAAGCACATCATATTAAGCAATAATCTATAAAAATCAATAGATATTCATTTACTGAGAGAATTTTTAAAGATGTTCAATTGAAAACATACACAATTGCTGTTTAATCTGCTCACATCCTTCAGAAAAAAATCACAAAATATCGCAGTTTTGTAAAATTCTCAAAATCTAAATTGTTTACATGCCCGTTTATCTATAAAGATATTTAGAATTATATCTAAGGTTAACAAAAAAAACAACAACATATTTTACCATAGTTGACCAGAGATATTTTGCAAAATGGTCTCTTAAATACGTAAACCCCCATTTTGGTAATTTCAAGTTTTACAATTATTCTTTGCGTACTTTGAAAATAGTAGAATGTAACACCAAATACAGTCTTAAAATCAAGATTAACAGAATATAACAATATGATATATAAAACATACTGAAACTTTTTCCTACCAGACAATTTAACACAAGGGGTGGGGGTCCTTCCTTTTTCTCACAATTCTTTCTTTGGTTATTCTAAAAAAAAATGCTATCAATCATATCATACATGTACATAAAAATACATACATGCTATCTCATACTTATAAAAAAAAAATGTAGTGTAACATACTGTTACATGTAGATTCTAGCAACTACAGCTCATGTACAAATAACTTTGTTTTTTAAAAGTACTTATGAAGAATTTAACAGCTGTTGAGTTCAAATATTCAACAACTTTGCTGATGATTTTCTGTAATTCTGGGTTTCTTTGAACCAGACACAGACTCACTAAAACAGTCTGAATTCCACTGTGAGGGTCACGCCTACATATACATGTATGTATCATTAGAAAGTCGAAATTATCACCGGAACTTCCTTGTCGGTGTTTAAAATTTAAAACCGAATACGTAGAAATACGACAGGAGGTGCTTACTCTTCATAGGCACCTGATCCCACCACTGATATATCCAGGGTTCCGTGTTTGTATTCCTTATACGAGTGATGAGATTTATCACTATTCGTTATCTTCACCTTTTATTTACCAGGCGAGAACCAATTTTTATTGCGATATATGATCGTATACCGGTAGGTCATTTGATCCAATATTTATGATGTTTGTATACATGCTATCATATATATATGAAACGAAAAATAATGGCTATTATTTTGTTCAATAAAACAAATAGAAAATGACATTTTGTGTATTCTGTACAAATAGTTATAGAGAGAGCATGCATTACTTTTGTTGACTTAAGCTTTAAACTGAAAGCATTTCATTATTTTCAATTATGAAACGCCCTTCTATTTTTGAAAATAACTTAATTTTGTCAGTCATGAATGTTTATACAATCTCTGCAAAATGGAATTCAAAATATTTTGACGCGATCTGTTCTCTTTAGTTACGTGGATTAAATTTAGTAGAGTACGTTTCTTCAGAAGGGAAGAGAAATATGTGCATGAGTTATATATAAAGTACTCGTTACAGAATATTGAGATTATTTTGCTCAAACACAGCGTGGACATCACATTGGGTGATGTTGCACAGAATATATTTCATCATTGCTTTTCATGGTAGGGATACATGTATTATTGATTTATTTTTTAAGTTTTCGATAATAAAGTTTATTCTCGATAATGTTTGACGTTACTATTCATTTTATTGTCATTCGTAATCATACTTGCATAAATACTATTCCAGATGTTCTACATGCAGCTGTTGTCAGAGAATGGCATCTTGGAATGAAGATATCTACAAATGGATATCTTGGAATAAAAGAGTTTTACAACGATCCATGTAAATGCAATGAAACCAGCACGTTAGAAGATTTGAAAGCTAAGGGAAGACAGCATTATAAGTCTTGCCTCATGAGGTCATTGATTAATGTAATTCAGGTAAGGGCTATTGTTGTAAGTAGTAACTGATGTAGGGACACAATGGTTTGCTTTATATTTTGACATGTTAGGCCAATACGTAGTAAGTTCATGTTATGGGTAATTATTGAAATAGCTTGGTTGATCAAATTGAACAGATTTAATTCCCTAGTGGACCTTTTCTGCATGAATAAAGTCTGTTCGTTGTCTCTGCCTATCGTCTCTTAACTTGTCACATTTTCAACTTGAGTCCTTTTCGAAAGTCAATTCGGAACGCTAATTCAACCCAGTTGGTTTAAAAAAAAGGATTCATGTTTGATATATCCGGATAATTAGAAAGTACATGTGTACATGAATGTAAATATATGAAAATCATGTTCTGGAAAAACCCTGAGTCAGAAATGACGAAACGTAAACTATTGATAACTTCCTTTTTAAGACCGAAAACATTTTTGTTCTTGTCCATGGGGCATGCAGGTGTGTGAATTCAAATCATTGCCCCGAGGTTAGGGCAATTTTTATTAAAATGGAAGAACCAGGCTGCAGTGCACATATGTTAAACTGAAAGAAAAATAAATTACTTTAGATTCAATATAACTTAATTTCATTTCATATATGAACGTGAGGGCTTGGGCGAGTTTAAGAGTTAGAAATACATACATTATATTTCCATAATTGAAAGACATGCAAGCAGCCAACATAAACACACTACTTTTGATAATTATATTTTCGGATCGAGAAATCAGCGGCGCTGTAAAATACCAACGCCTGTTGTGACTTGGGACCTCCGTTTTTTTGGGGGGTGGGGGGGGGTTCACATCTGAAAGATCCACGATTCTCACTTTTAAATGCCGCGCGTTTGGCGAAGGAGCAATCACTACCTTTGTTTACGTCTTAGGTTCGACGAGGTCATGGTGCGAATTCTTGAAAGACCTCCCGGTTACATGTATGAAGTGAACGCTCTACAACTGAGCTACCGCGATCTGTAATTGTATCTGCAGTGAAACAATATCAGAGCACGAAAAGGTACACAAAACTATAGTGTACATGTACATTTATATTACCAATGTGTGTGCCTTTTTATCATATCCTTAGAAATTGTAATGATAGTCATTTCTTTATGAATGCGTCGCAGTTGTAAACCATGCACACAACCATATGACTCTTTATATATATATATATATATATATATATATATATTACGTCTATTTTAACGACAGGGAATTACGACAGAGATGAAAGTAGAATGAAAATATAAAAAATGAGCTTAATTTTGAAAGTACACGAGGGTATGAACTACATCTTTTCACGTTGTCATGATTTTCACGAAACCTAACGCGTCACAGTTCATATCTTCATGTATTTTTAAAAATGAAATACGCGTCAAACATAAAAAGACGTAAACATAGGTATACATAGCTCCTTCACCAACCGCTCGGCATTTAGAAGTGGGAATCACGTTCTTTTGGATATGACCTTAAAAACAGAGGTACCGTGTCGCGACAGACGTTGGCAGGATAAATAATCCTTACTTAAAGATTAGTGTACAGTATATCAAAGAGAAATTTCGGTGTATCTTTTATACAATGCAATTCCAATGTTATTTATTACAATCGTTTTGACTGGACAAAAATAAAACAAAATAAGAATTTACACATCAATAAATCCAAAAACGCTATGTGTACATACACGCCTGAAACAAATAACATAGTGCAGGGAAACTACATGTATTCAAATATTTCAAATTGATAATACAGGGAGCGAATTGGAATTATACGAAAACGTTCTTTTTGAAGAATTTATCGAGGTGTAAACTCTGGATATTTTACTCACAAACTTAACATTAAAGTGCTTCGCACTTTTATTCAGTTTGTGAGTAAAATGTCCAGAGTTTATACATCGATAAATTCTTCAAAAAGAATGTTTAATCCTATAGTATATTTCATTGGATTTGCCAGTGTTCTTCTTGATCATAAATGGGTATAGATTATCCATTTTCACAATATTGTTTGTGTCACATATTAGGACGTACTTTGTGATGAACCATTCTTCGGTACAACCAATTGTGCTAAACATAGTTTCCATATACCTCTGACAGGAAAAGATTGTAACCTTGAACTAACGTTGACTAAGGTGTTAGTAAAGAGTACGTGTAATTTAGTAATTACGTTCTCCAGTTTATAATGTAACATACGGATGTAAATATGAGAAAAATTAACCTTTAAACATGTTTATCATTAATTTTACAAATGCGGATCCAGACAATTTTCAAAACGGGAGGAGAATGTGATCTTCAATTTAAAAACCTTTTCATATACCTGATAGGATGATGCTTTGTTTAGCACAAATATATAGCTCCATTATTAAAATGAATCACAGCGCTTTTGTCAGGGATTAGAATAATCATTTATTGAGGAAATAAGTGACAAGACTATCTAAATTAAAATAAAATCATCTTAAACAAGACTACGCACTTAAACCTAAGATAACAAAATATACAAAGATATGTGTTAAACAAATTAACAAATCCTACAAATAAAAACACAGTACTATGAATATGACGACAATGCTTTGACAGTACATACATGTAATAGAAAAACAAATCGTAATTGCCAAGTTCTAAAATGTGCCAAGATGGACAACTTTATATCCGCCATGGCCTTTACATTTCATATCATTTGTTTGCCAAGCGCAAGCACATGTATATACACATGCACCTCTGTAAATTTGTAAATGCACCCCTCAATTTTCTATAAATTGTCATTTGAATCCATTATATCAACTATTTGAATGTGTGTAATATCGTTGAGTACTGTAATTGAAATAATTGATTATTTAATCTAATATCTAAAACCTGAGAAATGAATCACCTTAAGGATTTATTTATTTTGTATTTTCATCTCGCAGATTCGAGTTGACATTTACAAAATGGATGAAGTCAAAGCATCGTTTCTGTTTGGATCACAGTTCACGGATTCAACTAAATGGTTTACAAAGGGAAATTTCATCTCGTCCACTTACAATGATACAGATTTAAGAAATGACACAGTGAAGGTTTATATGAGTGTGTGAGTGCTCTAAGTATGTCTCACCGAGAGTAGTTCTTTTTTACTTGTGTCGAGATTAAACGTTTCAATATTCATGTTCCCTATCGTAGGATACTTCCATGTATAGTAAAAGTTTATTGTACATATGTCACTTGGCTATGAGCCAATTTACACAATGTTATACAATCATTCAAATTTTCTCGGTCAATACAGCGCTTTATTTACCCTCTGGGTACAATATTCACCGCACCCGGAGATAACTATTGTACTTCGAGGGTAGCTAAAGCGTCTTATTGAAAGATTTAATGAATAATTTAAAACATAGAACTAGTCCTCTCCATTTGTTTACAGCTGGAGTGCAATACTTAGACGAAGTAATTAGAGACACAGATGTCCATTGGACGAGTTAATTGTATCAATTTTGGGGGTTACCAATTTATATTTGGGAAGATGTTAGGAAAATAAAATGTAATATTCACCTCGCAGACCCGTGGATGCGAATATAACATTCCAGATTTTTTCTAGTGAGTTGGATCTCAGCCGATCAGAAAGCTCGGAATTATTCAATCATACTATAATGATATGTTTTGGTCACATAAATGTATCTCCTCAACCAAGTGTCGCATTACTGGTGGAAACAATGATTTTAATAATAATTAGTTCTATGATACTGTACAAGCAAGTCATCGTCTGAACTTTAGTTAGTCTAGAGCCTAATTATACACCTTCAAGCCAGTTGTAGCTCTGGAGCCAGTTGTACATAAGTTACTTAAGTTTAACTGACAGTGAACTTCAATTTAATGTTATATAGATGTAAGAGTTAATGGCAAGTTAATGTTAGCTAACCGTCGTGCAACTGATCCCACCCCACGTTGAGTGCATATGTGCCGAAAAGCAATTGAAGTATATTGCATATGATTAAGAAGTGATTAAGTCGCAAAGAAAGTAATTATTCACCCAAGTTTTGTTTTTCCGGTAACGATCTGGCCCGGACTTATAAAACTTTTATCGTACTCATTCTCAAACTTAGCAAGGCATGTTTGTTTTGAGTACAACTCTGAGCAAGCGTCGAAGCATACGTGAAAAATCTTGAGCATGTACTCCATTTGAATGTGAGAATGATTTTATAAAAGTTTTTTAACCTTTACGTTTCAGTATGAGTACGATTTAGAGCACAAAGTTTGATATGAAAACGACCTCAAAAAGTTTTATAACCGCCAAGATCACCACAAGCTGAAAGACTTACATAAGACTGACATTTACTTTTCAGTGAAAACTCACATCATGCATTTTTCCAAATATACCAATACGTTCCTGAATGCAACAAGCGGAGACGTTTCATCTGGGTAGCCGATCTAGCCCAGGCCTCGGGCTCCTGTATACCTCGTTCTCAAGGTGTTTGGGTATTATTCAGTCCAAATAAGACTCTAGCTGAACGAGAAGGTATCTTGATGGTTTATATCACGATTGTTTTCATTTTAATGGCTTACATTTTTGGCATCAGTTTACAATTGTGTATATTATTTCAGCAATTACAGAAACTGTTGTGTGATACGTGTATAAAATGATGAATCGTAATAGTAACATTATACAATTTATCAACAATCATTTTCAAATATTTTTTAAACAAGTGAAGATAACGAATAAAGGTAGTAATTAATCTCAAAAACACTATAAAGAATACAAAATTAAAAACGGGCCCTAGACATACCAGAGGTGGGATCAGGTGTCTAGGAGGAGCAAGCATCCCCTGTCGACCGCGGTCACACCAACCGTGAGTCCTTTCTCTTGATCAGGTAAATGGAGTAATCCGTAGTCAGTATATAAAGAACTACCTCAATTGGTAAGAACAGTCAGACAGACCCAGTAATAGCTTGTATGTGTAAATTAGATGGTTATAACGACCATAGAATTTGTGAAATGCTGACTCTAAACGAAACTGTTGAAACCCGGTGACATCAACATTTTTGTTAGTAGCCTGACTCGATTAAAAATGATCCTATGCAGAGCATGCTCTCGTGTATCGAAATCAGTTGAAAGACAAACACCATAATGCAGGTGATACTTGAATATTGTTACATAAGTATGGGGCGTTACCGATGGAGAAGCTGAAGTAATGTCGTTGCGTTGGTAGTTTGCCATTTGTAGCGATGTTTAATGCAATATCCAAATATGAAGCAGATGTGGAAGACTCTATGGTGTCTTTTATTTCGAGTTGATTGGGATACATCAACTATGAATAAAAATGAATATTGATAACAGATAAAACATGGTCGATGTATATTTATATGTCTAGTTGAAGACCACGGCAAGATATGTTTTACTTCTCGTGTAAGTAAATTCTGTCTCATAAGAATGCAAAAACAAGGCAGCCGATAATGGATAGCAATTTGTGTCGATAGGAATTTCAACTGACTGTTGGAAGATCTGATAGCTAAAGACTACAGAAATGCTCATTTGTAGTAGCTCAGTGGTAGAATGATAATTTTATAACTAGGAGATTGTGAGTTTTAACCCCGATCATGTCATTTCCGTGCAAAACCTAAGACGTAAATATAGGTAGTGAATGCTTCTCCGCCAAACGCTGGGTAGTCACGGATCTTTCGGATATGACCTCAAAAAACGAAGGTGTTGGCACGTTCAATAACCTTCACTGCTACGACCTTAAGTGCTAAACAGGCCTAATTATGTGGTACATGTACTTCTCCTACAGTGCATAGATGGTGAGGTCTAAATATGCATAAATAATTCTCTACGGGAGAAAAACGAACACAACCAACCAACCGGATTATTGATAAAAACGTACAGAGTTGATAGTTTTTTAAAATATTTTTTTTATAAAACTAGAGAGATTGCAGTTTACTATCGACCCTGATTCCTCTGCAGGAAACTTGATCATTTTATTCGAAGCATGTGAAAATGTTAATTAAAAATTAGCAACAACATAATACATCTACTAATGACTTCTTAGAAATAAACCTTTGTTATTTCATTTTTTGATTTTAAAAAATGTGATGTGCAAGTCACATTTCGACTTGACATAAAAGCCTGCATACTCAAATGACACATCTCATGTTTTCAAAGTATACAAAATTACATGCATCTTGTCTTCCTTGTGCTTGTAGTAATTAATTCTAATAATTCGTTCGCCGAAATATTGCGATAATTAACAAGAACACGGACTTAAATTTAAGCCCTGATTTAAAAAAGTCTAGTTAATTAGTTGGGTAGTCACGTGGTACAATGATGTCACATGCGCGCTTCTTCGATCAACTGATTGTGAAAGTAGTGTGATATGTTATTAAAAACTCAGCTTTTTAGGGCCTAATTCATTCAACATGGACAACATTTGAACCGATGTTAACAATTTTCTCGAGTTTTACATGTATATGTTTTCGCCAATACTACATACAAATAGCGATGTAAATACCTAGATATAGCGAGTATGAAATCGGCAATATTGCGAGTAAATAATGTTTATACGGGTCGCTGTCTACACACTATTTGGTAGTGCTATTCCCTTATACATCTGTAATTGGCGCTGGGTTTTTTTCTAAAATAAACAGTGCAATTATTATTTATTTTTGGATTAGACAAATTATGATACGTTACATTGTTGACAACTAGGCCTAGCTACTGTCACGGGTGCATTTCGAAAAGAGAAGAAAAGAAAACAAACAAAAAACCACACACACACACACACACACACACACACACACACACACACACACACACATCAATAAAAATAATCAAATTTAAGTGGAAATCACAATACTTTATTTCAATAAAGCAATCTTATCATTTTTTAATTGTGATCTGCACGTCGTTAGGAAGTGGGAGCATAGTGACGCTCACAAGATATTACGAGTTCGATGAGAAATAATCTTATAATTCAATTTAAAGTAAGGAAATACAATATTCTATTATTTATGATTAAAAGTTCAATTATTTTGTATCTTTAATATTTTTGTAAATCTACCAGTTGGTAGAAACTGGGACCACAAGTTATGTTGTTACAAGGTGAAGGTCAGTTGATCCGAGTGTGTATTGAATTTGAAGACCAGAACAGAATTATGTATTTGCTGTAGGCCTAGCAGTGCTTAGCCTTGATATATTCATTTTCTCGCAGTTTATCTGGGTCTCTCTCCAAGCCGTTTTTGAAAAGGTGACTTGGCGGTTTTTTAAGGTAAAGGTCTTGCTCCAACAAAAAAATATCCACGTCTTTTTTCTCATACCTTCCTTCGAAAAATAAAATACACAGTCTAAATCCTTTGTACCTGCAACTAGTACACCCTTACACGGCACAAAACACCTTAATGCAATGTTATTTACATTAACGTGATAATTGGGGGGGGGGGGGGTTTGTCCATTAAATCTAATTTGTTTATGAAATGGCTAATAGATGTTTTCAAACCCGAGGGCGCATATGACGTCACACATAATGACGCGTAAAATAGCGAGAGTAAATATGTATATCGTAAAATTTGAATTTCATCGCTTTCAAATTCGAAAACTACGCAAAATATTTCAATAAAAACACATTTAAAGTAGTTTTAGGCATGAAAAGAATTGAGTTTGCGGAAAAAATGAAAAAGTTTAGAAACATGCGTTGTATCCTTTAAAAAAGCAAACAATATGGATCACAATGTATGCTCATAGGTATAAGGAATTAAAGGGACATGGACATGATTTGAGGTGAATTTAAAAAAAAACATTCTTTTGATTTTTAATGTTTTGTTTTTTTAACTAAGGTATTACTAATGATCAGCAAAATTTTGAATGTCAGTAGTCAAGGTACATGGGAAATATAGAGGTCACAAGTCCTTGTTACATGTATGTTAACAACGCTCGTACCCTGTTTTTTGTTTACATAGGTTCATAAAACTAGTAAAAGCTTCGTTAAAGCAGATTTTTTCAATTTAGAAGTGAATTCTTAACACAGTTTTATATTTTCTAGTGTTTGACACATCTCATTTTGTTTTATACACGCTATTTTCTAATAAACAGTCTAATGTAAACAAAAACATGGCATGAGCCTTGTTTACATAACAAAGAATTGCGAGTGCTGTATCTCACGTATAACCCAACAACTGATATTGAACTTTTGGTTGACCATTAGAAATACTTTAGTTAAGCATTGTAAACAATAAAAACGGGAAAATAAAGTTTGAAAATATTCAGCTCAAATCGTGTCCATGCCACTTTAATGTCTACTATGTGCCTTATATAGGGGAAAGAACGTGCCAAAGTGGCATACTTTTTTCCGTTGAATACCTTTTGCATTTTACCTAATGATACTAGTGTTAATTAAGTCATTCAAAGCTTAGATGAAAGGTCAAGATAACGAACAGTGATCAATCTCATAACTCCTATAATGTAAAACTTATACGGTACCCATTTTGATGCACCAGATACACATTTCGACAAATAATGTCTCTTCAGTGATGCTCAACCGAAATGTTTGAAATCCGAAATAACAATGAAGTTTTAAAGCTATTATAGGGGAAAACAGTGTGCCAAAAAAGTGGAGTCAAATTCGTCTAAGGAAAAGAGCTATGCGTGAGGGAGATAATCCTTAATTTTGCAATGAATTTCTAAATTAGCAATACAAAATAGAGAATTGGGCAAACACGGACCCCTGGACACACCAGAAGTGGGATCCGGTGTCTAGGAGGAGTAAGCATCCCCTGTCGACCGGTTACATCCACCGTGAGTCCTATGTCTTGATCAGGAAAACGGAGTTATCCGTAGTCAAAATAAGTGTGCCAAGGACGGTAAAACAATCGGTATGAAACACGTCAGGCAGTACTGTGGAATCATTAGAATTCGTGGTGGCTCAATTTTTGTGGAAATCGTGGGTACCCCTCACCCACGAATTTACATCCTCAACGAATATAGACAACTAGTATACAAGAATCTTAGAAATATATAAATCCACGAAATTACGTCCCCACGAACCCGTAAAAATTCAACAATCCACGAAAATTGGCCCCCACGAATTTAAATAATTCTACAGTATTTGACCCAAAGATAGGCTGCTTTGGCAAACTAGATCGTTATAACGACCATAAAATTTGCGAAATGCTGACTTTAAACGATACTGTTGAAACCCCTGCACCATCAACTTGTTTGTCACTAGCCTGCCTCGATTTAGAAACTGACAATACACAGAACAAGCTCTTGTGTATCGAATCAGTTGAGAGATATTTTTAAAACACCATATGCAGGTGGTAATGGAATATTGCTACATAAATATGGGACTTTGACGATGGAGAACCTGAAATCATCCCGTTTGTCATAAAGTTGATTTTTTACATGTAGTTTGTCGTTAGTACTTTCAATAAAATATCTAAGTATGAAGCAAAAGTGGACGACTCTGTGGTGTCTTTTACTTCGAGTTCACAGGGATATATCGAATCAACATATGAATGAAAGTTATTATTGTTAATAGATAAAACGTCGTCGATATATATAAATGTCGATTTGAAGACCACAGCAAGAGAGTTTTTCTCACACAGAAGTTTTTGAATAAATTCTGCTTCATAGGAATATAAAAAATATATAAAATAGGTCGGCTAACAAAGGAGCACAATTCGTGCCAATGGGAATTCCAACAGATTGTTGGAAGACCTGATCACCAAAGACCACGAATATATTGTCAATGAGGCACTCCAACATATTTTTTATTTCAACATCAAAGTTCTTGTGCATGGAATCAGAGTGGTTTTTAACAAAGTAATTTTTGGATGACTTATCACTAGATATTTATCTTTGCGGTTACCACTGTCTATGAAGTCAAAAAGTCTAGTCTTTAATCTATCGTGAAGAATGGTCGTGTAAAGTGTTGAAAAGTCATACGTTCTGATGTTGTTGATTTGAGATATTTAGATATAACTTAGAAAGCTGTATCTATTGATTGCAGAACTGGAATTAGCAGACTTCATGGCGGTTTACATCCTTCAAGGTATTTCAGAAATTGGTCAACAAAATACCCTTCATTTATCTATAACATGCTATTATCTTAGATTTCACATAGTAGATTAATCTCTGTCCTAGTCTCTACGTTCACGTCATGAATAACTAGTATTTTCATTCCAGAAAACACGTATCTAAATGATGGCGAATTAGGGGCATGGATGGAAGAGATTAAAGCGAACCTCACTGTTCCCCAAAACACCACTTCTTCTTACATCAGAAGTAAACTTAGTATTTATGAGAGTCGTACATCTGCTGTCTCCCTTGGTTTATGTGGCATAATGGTCATTGCATTCACAATGATTTTCATAATATTTATCGATATATTCAATGTATGTATAAAAATGTGAATAACAGGTATAGTTGGTTCATAATTTACAAGTATATCATAAATTTATTGCATTATAGTGAGGGAGATATGAAGATTTATTCACCCAAGAAAAATCATATTCCCCGAGGGCAACGCCCGAGGGGAATATGATTTTTCTTGGGTGAATAAATCTTCATATCTCCCGAACATTCATGCAATAAATTGTTTATTATACCGAAACAAAGCAAGACCACAACATTGCATTTGAGATTGGAGTCCGCTCATCTATACATTGTACATTTATATAGCTGAGATTGCCCTAACGGTAACACCGCGCCTCAACGAATTAGAAGGTACAAACAGCGAAATACAGTAATATGATAACCAGTTTTTGTTTTACCATTCTTCTTGAATGCTGATTTATTTGCTTGTTTTTGTATCAACCCAAACCAGGCGATTTAACTGTGCATCAGAGACCTGCATATTTTGCGCCTTACGAACTATGGAAGTAGAATGACTCGGACTTATTGTGACGTCACACTCCATTTCATCGTCTTTGATGTTAAATTTATGCAAAATGCACGAGGCTGCACAAGCGGTAAATATGATAGGGAGATATGATGTTTGAGAGGGAGATATGACGTTTTGTTATCCCTGGCATGTGACCGTCTAGACCAATCAAATTGCGCATTGCATAGAATTCTCATACTGAGGTATAATAATATGTATTGTTAGGTCACGATCAGCATTCAAATCTCTTGAACACGTTTTGTGAAAATATGTGAAAATGTCAGGTAATTTCTTAAGGGGAGCCAGGTATAAGCAAATTTCTATTGTACAGACCGTTTTGTTATATTTAAGTTATAATGATATTGTTACATTTGAGACAAATCAACAACGGTGTGAAAATTTCGAAATGGTTTTAAATGCTCAAATCAATGGGAAATACTATTGAAAGGTTGAATGTCATAGACGCAAACTTTTGCTCACCAATAAGCATTTGATTCCTTGTCTTTGCCATTCACATATAAATTACTTGGATTTTGCTATTTTGGTACCTTCATAAGAGAATGGGTTAGCTTAATTTATTTAAATATAACATCGGCTGTGAATCAAGGAGGGAATCTAGTATAACCCCTTCCCTTTCTCAAATGTTTTTCGCGCAATATCAACTTTGACGTTCATAATACTTACTGTGACGTGATAGTACTTTCGTGTGTATGTAGTCGTGTAGTCGTGCGTTATGTTGCTATGAGAGATAAACACGACTGAAAAAGACCGGTAACACGGTCGAAATATTTCAACAAAGTGTTCAGAGTTATATATATATATATATATATATATATATATATATATATATATATATATATACTACACTATAATGACTTCAAAACTACACAAAAATCCTATAGATAGATAGATAGTAGGATCCACTAAATATTCTATCAAACCTTAATCGTTTCTCCTCACGAAAATATTAACAAAACTTCTCCCAAATCAACAGAATCAAAACATACGACTTTTCAACACTTTACACAACCAGTCCTCATAATAAAGTAAAGTACAGTTTTTATGACATAACAGACAGCTGTTTCTTCAAACATAACCAATCTAAATTACTGCCAAAGTTCATCCCGAAATTCGTATACTTCCAAAGATACGCAGAAACGTACAGACGATTTTAGAGTTTAGAGTCACTTGGAGCTATTATGGACTTCATTTCAATTCAACGTAGAAATTATATCTAATGCTGCAGATTCTATGTATTAGCTTGTTGCAATACTCAAGCATTCTGTTTAGTCGTATAGTGGCAGGGCCCAACTAAAAGTCGACCAAAAAATAGTAGGCATTTTTCTGAATTCATTTTTGGATATCTTGGGAAGTATACGGAATTTCGGAATGAACGTTGGTAGTAATATAGATTGATTATGTATGTATGTATTAGAATACAAAGTAGAATTTTATACCATTTAGTTTATTGTTCTTACATCGGCTAACTTGGGTACCCTATATATAGAGTTCTATACCTTTACTCTTTAATAGTAAATTCGAACCCAAGCGATATAATTGCCTGTGACAAATACGATATACCAGAGGTGAGATCAGGTGCCCAGGATGAGTAAGCATCCCCCATCGACTGGTCACACCCGCCGTGAGCCCTATATTTTGATCAGGTAAACGGAATGATTCCTAGTCAAATCAGTGTGCCAAGAACGGCCCAACAATCGGTATGAAACATGTCAGACAACATTTGAAATGTTAATTTCAAATGATTCTACATGGGAAGAAAAAGATCTCTTGAATTCAGCTTTTCTATCGTCAACTTATGTAGCAATATTCAAACATCACCAGCGTATTATGTTTGTTACTGCCTCGATTTAAAAACTGATCACACACAGAATACGTTCTCGGGTATCGAATCAGTTGATAAAGTTGACATTACAGTGGTTTCAACAGTTCAGTGTCTCGTGTAGAGTGAGTATTTCGCAAATTCTATGGTTGTTATGATAATGATCTGATTAGCAAATAATAACTATCACTAAGTTAAATGCAATCAACTTACATTCGTGAAAAGAAAAAAGGATCTTTACAATTTAATTCACTTAACGGATCCCTATAATTTTGCATTCATTTCGAATCTTCCCCAGCTCTTGGTACAGCATCACTATTTAGATCTATACATGGCGCTCAAAGTGGTGAAGGGATTCTGATTGTCAATGCCTGTCGTCGTAGAATGATTACATTTTTCGGATACAGCAGTGTACACAGCGTTCAATCTGAGTGAACACAACATTACAACTCGCACCATTCCCAGATCGCGAGCCAGTCTCTACAATGTCTAGAAATCTTGTTCAATAATGTCGCTGGTTTCTCCATTCTCTTCCAAACCAAACAATCATAGTGGACAGGTTTGTATCTATGAATAGACACCAAATACAGATGTGAGACGTAAAGACAGAATAATAATTTAAAACCCTGACTAATATCATTAATAAAAAGTAATAAAAATTTACAGCCACCGACAAATAGGTAGAAATATTCCAGAAATATTGTATAATATTACAGAATCCTTGATACTTTGAGGTCAATACGATTTAGAAAATCGTTATTTTCACTTCTTTGGCACAAATATAGCAATCTCTTTCAAATTAAGTTTCATGGATTGTTCAATATCAGCCAATAGAAAAGCACGGAATAATTATATTATAAAATGAATTTATGCATTGCGACGTGTGTAACTGCCATCATCGTTCACTAGAGTAATCAATGAAAGTTTTTGTTGCTGGAACGTAGCAAGTTGGGTGCTCGATTCGATTCTTAATCCAGTTACCACGTCCATTCCGGAAACCGTTACTTACTCTACATGTATGTAGTGTAATAAATACCCATGGGTTCCGACGATTCGCCATCAAAACTAAAACGTTTATTACAGAACATGCATGTAACAGTGGGGGCTGGGGTGTTGTCCCCACTTTTTGACAACGTATGTACATGTATTCCTCCATTTTCTATTTCAACATGCAATATCCGTTATTCTTACATGCCAAGTTCCGCACACACACACCCTTTTCATATATATATATATATATATATATATATATATATATATATATTCATGTTTATATCTCTCAACTGATTCGATACCCAAGAGCTTGTTCTGCGTGTGCTCAGTTTTTAAATCGAGACAGGCTACTAACAAACATGTTAAAGATGCATGGGTTCCAACAGTCTCGTTTGAAGTTAGCATTTCGCAAATTCTATGGTCAGTATAACAATCTAGTTTGTCAATACAACCTATTATTGGGTCAAATGTTAGACTGTTCTTGGCACACAGATTTTGACTACGGATAACTCCGTTTACCTAATCAAGATATAGGGCTCACGGTGGATGTGACCTGTTAACTGGAGATGCTTACTCCTCTTAGACAGCTGACCCCACCTCTGGTGTGTCCAGGGGTCCGTGTTTGCCCAACTCTTCATTTTGTATTGCTTATAGGAGTTATAAGATCATTGTTCGTTATCTTCAACTTTCATTAGCATTTAATGGTTGTTCCTTTTCCGACTGCTCACCAACCTACACATAAAAACCTTGAACAACGAAATGATACCTGTCTGTAGGTAGTGTCTGTTCCTTCAACACGCTCCCTGCATTAGAAACAAAAGTGGAGGATTTCGGATATGACCTTTGAAATGGAGGCCCGGTGTTGCCGTAGGCGTTGGCACAATAAATATTACACGCTGTTACGGCTCTGAGTGCCACGTGGAAGTCAAAATTTTCACCACTTCACCTATGGCTGATTATACAAATACAGAAGTGAACATTTTTCGAATAAAACGTAAAACAACATTCAAAGAAACACCACATGAGGCGTGTATACTCATTTTATGACTAATCATTATCTTTTTGGATTCAACTGAAGACTTCGACTGATACCAATACGTACAGAAGACGTTTGCCTTTTTAGCACCCATTATCAAGATTATTATTATGTATTATACCCATGAAGAGTTGTATAATACAGAATAAATCACGAGTCTAAATGTGCAGGTCACGTCTACTGTTTTGTGAAAACCATGCAGTGTTCACAAAGTGTGGTTGGATCCATGCAAACCGTTCAGCGTTCCGTGCAAGAATCAATTATCTCATTCTGTGCTACTGGTGTCCTAGCACGCTTCAGGAAATTAAAACACTTGAAATGCTAACGTGTATAGGCCTACTATTTGGCCTATAATAACCTCATTTTCTTTTTATGAGATTCCAAAGAAATGGCAGTCGATGCAGCAGCAATGCACATAAGTCTTAAACAGAACGTGATTAAAGTCAATCTCTATGGATACTCTGTTAGGTAATATTTTACAACGTTTTATGTCAGCTCGTATTGCGGTCTAATGTTAGAAAGAAATGTGAAATCGTTTAGTTTTCTGAAACAATTTAAGGTCCTGAATAGCAGACGATTGTCAGTTACGACACTTTTAAAAGATATAAATTCATTTTTGGAAATCCATGAAATCCATACCTTCAAATATTTTCAAGAATGAAGTTCATTTCTTACATGTACATCATACTTTCATTTCTGTTGAATTTCCAGCTGTAAGATCAGACGTGTTATATTTATCAAGATTCATACGCGCGTTATTTACATGTACAACTACAGCACATTCATGAGGAAATGGCTAACATTATAATTTGTAACAATACATTGGAAATGCAAAAATTTTTAAATGTACACGCGCACATGTAATAGAGTCACAACTTTCATGTTAACATTCTTTTGTCAAACACTATGAAAAGTGCGTGTAACATGCAAAACAGTAGATCACTACACTGAACTTAGTAACCTGTTGATGTGGACGTATTAATAAAGTAGCGGTGTGTAAGGAAGTATTCACAACGGCGAATTCGTTCGGAAAGCGAAAAATTGAATTACATTAGTACTTTTTTATTTTTATTTTCCGTGGCATAGATTACTAGATTTTTTATGTTGTCTCTATGTTTGCATAGTCATATGAAATTAAAAGAAATTCTGTTGCAATTTTTATCCAGTTAAATTTATCTTGACTGGACTAGATATTTAGCTTTGAATTGTACGTTTCGTAATTTAGATTAATCAGTATTGATAGTAGCAAAATAGTAGCAAAATAGAGAGTTGGGTAAACACGGATCCCTGGATATACCAGAATTGGGATCAGGTGCTAGAAGGAGTGAGCATCCCCTGTCGACCGGTCACACCCGTCATGAGCCCTATATTTTATCAGACAATGTTAATCAAGCATTGTACCAACGGTTCTGTCACAAATCCATTTACCTTCCTACAGTGAAGTTAGACTGAGATTAAATATATTCAACATTTTCTTTACTTATCTGCATATAGTATAAAAAGGCAAAGATAACAGTGATCAATCTCATAATTCCTATAGATTAAGAGTAGGACAAACACGGACCCCTGGACACACCAGACGTGGAATTGTGTGCCTAGGAGGTGTAAGCATTTCCTGTAGATTGGTCACAACCGCTGGGAACCTTTTATCTCAATGAGGTAAGCGGAGTAATCCGTAGTTAAAATCAGTAAAAAACGGCCTAACAATCAGTATGAAATCTAAGAAATAACGGGAATACTAGACTTAGATCATGGAACGATAAGTTAGATCTACTTCTGCTTCATACTTAGATATCTTATTGAAAGTAGACATTAACGGCAAACTGACAACTCAACTGTATGACAAACGGGATGATTTCAGCTTCTCCATCGTCAACTTCCCACATTTATGTAGCAATATTCCATTATCACCTGCATATGGTGTTTATATATCTCAACTGATTCAATATGCAAGAGCTTGTTCTGGGTATAGTCAGTTTTTAAATCGAGGTAAGCTACTGACAAACAAGTTGATCGTACAGGGATTAGAACAGTCTCGATTGAAGTCAGCATTTCGCAAATTCTATGGTCGTTATAACGATCTAGTTCGTCAATACAACCTCGCATTGGGTCAAATGCTGTCTGACGTGTTTCATACCGATTAATAAGCCGTTCTTGGCACACTGATTTGACTGCGGATAACTCCGTTTACCTGATCAGGATATGGGGCTCACGGCGGGTGTGACCG
Source organism: Ostrea edulis (assembly GCF_947568905.1). NCBI lineage: Eukaryota > Metazoa > Mollusca > Bivalvia > Ostreida > Ostreidae > Ostrea > Ostrea edulis. The sequence goes on from NC_079170.1 coordinate 51,603,738, forward strand.
GTCAACAGGGGATGCTTACTCCTCCTAGGCACCTGATCCCACCTCTGGTGTGTCCAGGGGTCCGTGTGTGCCAAACTATCTATTTTGTATTGCTTGTAGGAGTTATGAGATTGATCACTGTTCGTTATCTTCACCTTGCATCTAGATTCGGGTATTTATTATCTATTTTGATAATACTGACTAACGTCAGTTGGGCATGTGCTCTGTCAAAGTGTTCACATTTTTCTCTGTCTTTCTACAGTTTTGATAGAGGTCTACGGTTGATGCGGGTCGTGAAAGATGAGAGAGGATTATGATACCATGAATTACAAAATAAATGAATTGATATGAACATGGCATGAAAGTTAATCATAACGCCTTTTCACATTGTTGATAACTAGTATTATTTAAAAAAAAAATCAAAATGAATATTTACAAGTGTTATCTCTCTTATAACCTAATAATCCAAGTTGAATAGCAACCACAATGATCAGCACAACGATCGATGAAACATTTTGCTGTTTGTCAATTTGATGAAAAGATGGATATAACGAACAGTGATCAATTTCATAACTCCTATAAACAATATAAAATAGTGAGCAGGGCAAACACAGACTCCTGGACATACCAGAGTTGGGATCGGGTGCCTAGGAGGAGTAAACCCCTGTCGACTGGTAAAACGCGCCATGAGCCCTACATCTTCACCGGGTAAACGGAGTAATCCATAGCCAAAATAAGTGTGTAAAGAACGACCTCAAGTGGTATGGAACATATCAGACAGCATTTTATCCAATGCCAGGTGGTATTGGTAAATTAGATTGTTATAACAACCATAGAATTTACGAAATGTTTACTTTAAATGAGACTGTTTAAATGCCTGAACATATAGCATCGACTTATTTCTCAGTAGTTTGCGTCGATTTAAAATCTGACAATACGCCCTTGTGTATCCAATCAGTCGAGATACATAAACACCATATGCAGGTGATAATGGAATATTGCTACATAAATTTGTGAATTTGACAATGGAAAATCTAAAGTCATCCTATTCGTCAAAATGTTGAGTTGTTAATTTGCCGTTGACATCTATGTTCAATAAAAACCTTTTGAAACGAATTCTGCCTCGTTAGAATATAAAAACACGTCAGCTAGTAAATGAGCATAATTCGTTCCCATGGGAATTCCAACAGACTGTTGGAAGACCTTATCACCAACGACTACGAAGATATTGTCAATGAGGAACTCCAGCATCTTTTTAATATCAACTTCAGAGTGTGTAAAATAAGACTGGTGTTCAATGTGATGAAGTCCGGTTTGCCGATGCATTAGAGTGTGCAATCTGTCAACAAGGGATGACTACTCCATCTAGGCACCTTGTCCTACCTCTGGTGTGTCCAACCTCTGGTGTTTGCCTTACTCTTAATTTTGTATTCTTTATGGGATTGATAAGATTACTGTTCGTTATCTTCACATACATTTTTAATTAAACAATACTTTATTCACTAATAGGTGAATGGGATTGGGCAGCAGGCATAGCCTATTTCAGTCCTTCACATATATTCAAGATATACTTTACGTTTTAATCGAACTTCAATGGATAAAGTCAAATCATAATACTGGCATAATGACACTTTACTTACTTGACAGATCTGTTGAATAGCAGGGATAAAAATATGACAATGTTTGCAAGGGCGGAAAGTTGTTTTGATTCCAAATCATTAATGGAATTCAAAACAAAAATGTACAAGATATGCCAGATGCTTATCCAGACTCTGAATTTAACCACGGCAATGGCTTTCAAATGCTTTTCCGGACTGGTTTCTAGCTTTCAAATTATTTCCCTTTACCGATAGGAAATATACATTTGATTATATCTGTTATTTTCACTTTTTCATTCTCCAGAAAGATTACTTTTGACAAGTGTGTGTATATTATCTGTATAATGTTGTTTTACATGAACTAATAATCCATCCAGGAGCACGTGATGCTGCGCATAAGGTATAAGTATATTTACAAATGTTTCACTTAAAAAGCACTATTCAAAATCCTCATATGTACACCGTATGAATACATTATAGAGAATGGGGATCACTGCTAGGCAGTTCAAATGAGACAAGCAGTTAAGGACAATATAATTTTGCATCTCTGTAATGCATTTCGCATGCGACATTTTTTTAATCAGACGTTTATAAGCGTTGCTGCACTATCCCATTTTTAAAACTAAAGCCGCGCTCCTGCAATTCAAACTATTGTTCAGTATGGTCCACAGATGTACAGGTACCAGGCATATTGAAGAAATATGGGGCTCACTTATGTGATAAATTTTCCCCAAAACGTACATCAAATCTACCATTTACAGTTTTATCTATCCATAGATGATAATCTTCTTTCTTAATCAATATTAATCACAAAGCGGAAGAAATTGGTGTCAACAGAATATATCAATGGAGAATGTTACAAACTATATATTAAATAGAGGAATATAATTTATAGTGAAAGTTTTCCATTTAGATTGATGGCAATCATGAAATTCAAACGATTTTCCTGACGAAAGAAATGAACTCCCGAAAATCACATCCGGCATACAAGCACTGGTATAGGGGAGTGGTGTATGACGTAATCACTGACGCTACCCAACACAGTTCGGCGGATCTTTCCCAGTCCTCTTGTGCCCGTTATTATCATAGTGGCATTCTCTTCTTTAGCTATCTTTATAATTGCTTCTCCCGGTTTACCAGCACCAGTGCGAAATTTTCCATCAATCTTTAAGCAAAAATATAAAGATCTATGAAAACATATGTATATACAGGAGGAGATCCCATTTGTATCAATACTTTGTAACAATCAGAAATCTCCCCGGCATTTCCTGCCCATTTGGGGTCTGCTTTTCACTTTTGGGGCTGACATATTTACATCAAACATTTGTGCTTACTTCATAATTACTAGTCGAATTGTTTAATAGCATAAGAGATTGTCTGGTTTTCAAAATTATTATTTTAAAATACATGTATGTACAATCATTTATATCAAAAAACCATCCCAAGGGTCTTTCAGTGTTTTTGAACTGCATTTCATATCTTCGTGGCGCGCTTTGTCAACACGAATACGTAACTTGGTAATTCTTCATCAATGAATCGATTTTCTAATTACATGTACATAACTTCACTGTAATTTCGAAAAAGTGAGCCATTATAGACATACCTTTATAACAACATAACTACATCACTGAACAATTTATCGTTCTCAACAATATTGTACACTCCCGTTAACTCGTGAACCATTGATAGGGAAACTACATAATTGAAAAATAGATGGCCTGAACAGATATTGACCCATTGAACTTTCTGAGGTATCTGACAAATTGAATGTTGACATGATAGTCAGAAAATCCATTATTTCAGTTATAATCAAATCTACGAACTAATTCTCATGAAATGACCGAGGATAAGATTTCATCAATACATTGTTCATTTATTACGCATTAGAAGCGGAAGTAGCTTGATGCCTGGACGTTACAGGGATTGTAAATAGCAATCAGCTTGCAGATGTCCGGTTTGAAATGGTATCCCTGACAAGGCACATCAGGACGATATGGCTTCATCATGAATAGGTTCATAGATAATATCCATTTAATATACGCAGCTTATGGACAACATCTTGGTCGTCAAGCTTTATTTTCGTAGTAATTCAGACTCTTTTATTATAAATGTAGATAGAATAAATATAATTTCCTTTCATGTTTGATATTGGTTGAAATCTACATTTCGATATAGCTGTCTATATTATATCATATAATAAAGAGAGGTCACACATTGCCATCTCTTGACTAATACGTTAACGTTATATTCAAGATTCTACATTATACGGATTTTCAATCATCTAATTGAGCTATTCAATACTTTTACCTTGAAATTACACACGAATATTGTATACTAGATTTTGACAGGTGATTGTATATTTACGTACGCCAACAGCTTTGACCTTGTCTGCAAATTTGTCTTCCAAAACCTTGACACTTTTCTCTAATTCGTCCAAAAGCTGTCGTATAACCCCTGGACCTAAAACAAAATATCAATAATTGATTAAAATATGGATCGCTGCATCTGTGACATCACATACTGACATGCATGACCGTTAACTTGTTTTGCATTATTTCATTGACATATTTTGTCACATATTCTTTATATGTTTTCTTTTCTATATAAAATTTATGTCTACAAGTGTACAGTTCACCATGGTCGAGTTTATTATAATGATATTGCATGATTATTTAAGGTACTTGTTTGAGTTTGAAGTTGAACTTTTAACAACAAAACGAAGATAAATTATGATATTCATAGTTAATACTTTGGAATATAAAGTAAATCATATATCACATAGTAGATTTGTAGTGTATTAAATACAGGCTGAAAAATTGTGAAGACAAAATATAGATATTGTTTCTTGAAAAGAAACTGCATGAATAAGCTGTTCTGGGGTCTCATGAGATAGAAGACATTTTCGCTTATTATCAGTGTAGCAAGATTGCATATAAAAAAATCCTGAAACGCGGCAGTGACCAATCTGTAACTAATTACTCTCCGGAGTCTGCTTCAGACGACTTTATATCCCCCACGACAAACTACAAATTAGATGCGGACAAGACAGGTTCCTGCCACCACAGATTTCATATCTGCGTCATGTGTATTAGATAATCGAATTCACTGGCAATTACAGCATAATTGTGCTCTAACACAGTAATGTAAATGTAACAACCTTCAACATTTGTTCAGCTGACTGCAGCCCAGATGAGCTTTTCAAAATACAAGAAAAAACTGATCAGAAATATATTGTGAAACTGTTCCTTTTCTCAACATTATCTTGTTTTCTATATCATATCTATAATTTTTATGCTGTCGATTTTTAGAACAAACTGGTTTCTTTTCCTGTAGTCATTTCAAGTATGGGTATGATCAGGTGATTTCCATTCAACTCGTCGGCACTTTTATTTGTAGAACTGTTGGACGGCATTATGATGCGATGACAATGGAGAGACGATGTGCAGAAAATAAAAAAAGATGACAATGACAATGGCGATAAGGCTGTCTAAGCGCAATACACCATAGGAGTCATTACTCCATACTATGTGCTTTATGCTCCAATGTCGGACGTCATCGCCCCGTTTACATAGAGTAAGTTCATCATTGTTATACTTGTAGTATGATTTTTAACAGCACAATTTTCTTTAGGATCAAAGTTTCCAAGACATATAGATATATATGTACATTTATATATATATATATATATATATATATATATATATATATATATATATATATATAATAAGAAATATCACAAAGTCATTGAGTATACTAGATTAGTTACAACCTCAGCAGTATAAATCGACTTTGTGATATATTTATTATGTAAACACTTATGTAGTTTTTTTTTTATACTTATTATATGATATATATAAGTGAAATGAAATATTCAACTTGTGTTCTGATAATAATGACTACAAAAAGCATGCATTTACACAACAGAACACATACCTAGCTATCCTGTAGCGTGTATATAGGTATTAGTGTTGCTGAATTTTGATAAGAAAGAGTGGCAATAGATAGATACATACTTGGTACCGTGAAATCGAACGCTTCTTGCCGGAGAGCCAAGGGTGACCACTCCCCTATGACGCAAATATTGTGTTTAAAATTTATCTTATTGAGTTCTGATACATATAGTTTCTTTTCATTTCGTTATAGAGATGAATTGTCCTATTGTTCAAAGAATTGTATTGATAAGAATTTCTCATTGAAACAAACACTTATTAAGAATAGTCATTATAACTCACATCAAGAACAATGCAAGGATTAGAACATTTGTGGAAATTTAGACTTTTAAAGCTGTAGATTCAGAACGCGGATAAATGAGTTAAATTACAAATACTATGAAGACGGTTGGCAAGTATGGGAATTGTTTTGAAAATCTCTGCATTGATAATGCTAAAGTAAAAGTCATAAAATCGCTACTGCATCAATTCATCATAACTGATTCATTCTATTCAAAATACCAGAAATTAAAATATTTAAACAAAAGATAATACAATAAACCTCCTAAATATACATATAAAGCAACAAACAAACAAATCACATTACCTCATACATGTGTCATTATACCAGTATCGTTTAGAATTGCAGTTGGGTTCCGATCATGTATCTAACTATATATAATTGATGTCAATTAATTATCTCTAATTACATGTACCTACAAAATGTAGATACAATATATAGTCTATAAAATTCCACTTCTGATGAAAAAGGGTTTTGTTGAAACCGTTTAGGATACATAAATGTACGTGAATAGTTTTATCATTTCAACATATTTTCAAAGGACTACGTCTCAGTTTGTTTCTTGTTTTATACTCCTCTTGAGAATTTTTCACTCAGACACAGACGTTACCAGATGACGATTTATGCCGTCCTCTAATATTTATATCTAATTACTAGCTGGTTTAAAGTTTGTTATTAATATCCCTACAATGACGCTTTTTCACCGAACGAAATAAATACTCCCTCTTCATGAAACAGGATAGAAGATACTCTTATCTAAATATTACGTAATTTCTTCATCGATTTTCCTCAAGCTCTTACTTCATTGTACCCAGAGATGAATCTCACAAAAACGTCAAGGTAACAGGATGAATACACAAAACACAATTACATGTACATCTACGCACAAGAGACAAAGGTATGACGTTCTAGAACGAAAGGGTGGTGAAATGATTGTAAATGTAGGTACCGTACTTGCTAAGGAAAAGTCGTAGGACTCCGGAATGTGAATGAGTACAATGACGTCATCATCGCGTCTGATCTTTTCCAAATACCCTGACAAATATAGAAAAACATGAATGAGTAAATGATTACTGGAGGTATTATGAGATGTAAAGATTGTAAAATTCATTCAAATTTAAAAGCTTATAATTTGATATACCCGATGTTACATTTTAATTAACTTCCTACTGAAATAGTATTGTTTGCATGATTATATATATATATATATATATATATATATATATATATATATATATAATCGCATTAAATTAATGTAAAATAAGATGAGCACGTTTCAGTGAAAATGTTTTAGGATGAAATCTTTCATCGGAAAGAATTATTGGAGAGTGAAAGGGTCTCGATGAAACATAATGTTACACATATGATCCCAGTACGTTTTCTTATATTGCTTCCGCTGCCACTGGAGATTACAGTAGCTGGTAGAAGTTTTAAAAAATCATTACCGCGCTAATATCTTGGTACTTCTCTGATATGAACTGTTTTCGCCCCCTCCTTTTCTTTAACATTCCTCTAATTAAAAGAAATTTTGCCGATTTCTTCAGCACAAGAGTATGTTCTCATTAAAGTATTGATTGACATAAGTTTGGTATATCAGAAAAACACTGGATATATTTACTGTTTTATGGAGGTAATAGAAGCATGATTTATGGACATCGCTGTAGGATGGATAAACACATGGGTTACAATTATCCAGCATTTTGGTTAATATATATATATAAGCTGCTGTGTATACCGATCTTGATACTGATATCAAATCGCTTTGATCATGAACTTTTGAATTCCATTACGTTTTCAAGATAAGTTTAACCTAGCTCGTGCGTTATCTCAAAACCGATTTCTTGAAAACCGATACAGTTGTATGTAAACAAGCAGGTATACATATCCTCAAGCATTCGCTATTAGATAGCCATTACCAAATAGAAAGACCCCCTCTCTGGGAAGAGTAATGGAGGAATATGATAATTTCAGAAATAAAATCATAGAATTAACTTATATTTATACCGGGTAAAACGTCAATAAATTACTTGGTTGACAGGTAGAAATTTAGGGATAATTTAAGAACATGATACTCACAATCAAAAGCTTTTTCTGCATACTCGCTGCTATCTATAGCAATTGCTACAACACGAGATTGTTTTACGTCTTTTCCTTCCGTAGCCATGGCCAATATTCTTAAAACTTTTTCACGCTACTAATTTCCTTTCAAGAAAACAAAAACTGAAGAAAAATGTCCTCCTTGCAATGAAGTTAATCAAAGAGCAGGTAGGTTTGTAGGTTCGGTTCCTCAGAAAGCGTGCAATTCAATGATAAAACTCAGATGTCCGTTACCGGCAATTCCTGAAGCGAAAGTGAAAACCTTCACACATTGATTTTTCTCTCAAACATTTAAAGACGCAGAATTAATGCAGAGAAGAACGCCAAAAGTCAATTAATTGTGGACTGTCCTATCTTCATTACCATCTTCTGCAATTAGAAGCAATTCCTCACCAAACCATCATGAGAGGTTAGATGACTGACTTTTCCCACAATGACAACGTGATCATTTGACACACTCTACAAACTGAAAATATATTCACTGTGCAGGCCCTCCACCGTTCATTTAAAAGCGGCAGTAACAGAACAGTATATTTTCTAAAACATCAAATTTCTTTCGCCAAGGACCTTGTATCATAAATAAACTCTGTGTTTCTCATCATTCTCAGGAAGCTATTGATAATATTTTCGTGTTTGTGGCACAAGCGTTCTACGAGCCTTTTCATACAATTATTGCTTGATGAATTATTGGTCTATAATCCATTAATACCATTCTGGCGATATATCGATTTTGGTGAGACACATGTAAATGAACAAAAGGTCACATATTTCTTTTGAAATATTGGCTGATCATCCAAAGCATTTCCTTAGTTAATTCAGAGCAAGAATAAATGCCTGAATAGATGTTCCTTGTCCTTTAGTTGGAATAAATTAAAGTTATTACCTTTTAAAAATATAAATAACTTTAATTCAAAAGGAAATGTTCAGAAGTTCTAATACATTTCTAGATACTGTAGTTTTAATAAAGGCACCATTACTAACATTACTATACATTGATACATGTACACGCCCATACTTTATTTAGATGTTATTTGCGTTCTTCACTAGTCCCGACGTCGGAAATACCGTTTAATAGACATTAAGAGCCAACCAGTCCCCACACTGCTACATCTGCAATATAATGAAAATATCTCGATAAATTGCATCTTGTTCATCAAGTAAACGTAAATTAAATATATCTGCAGCATGAAATATAATATGTGGTTCTGAAGTACATAAATAATGAAGAAGTAAAAATAATCAATGAAAATGTGAAAATAACGAACAGTCATCAATCTCATAATTCCTATAAAAAATGCATAATTAAGAGTAGTGCTAACATATACCACTATACACACGAGAGATGGGATAAGGTCCCCACCAGTAAGCATTCTCTGTTGACAAACCACATCCATCGTGAGCCCTATATCTTGGTCAGGTAAACGGATGATTTCATTTTCAAAACCAGTATTTAAAAAACAACCCCACAATTAAAATGTATGAAATACATCAAACTGCATTCGACTTAATGACAGGCTGTTTTTGTAAATTAAATTGTTATAACGACCATCAAATTTGATTTGCGAAATGCTGACTTTCATCGAGAATATAAACCCTTGTAACATATCTGTCAGTAGCTTCCCTCGAAATAAAAACTTATCATATACAGACCATGCCTGTGCGTATCGAATCAGTTGAGATATGTAAACACCACATGCAGTTCATAATGATACATTGCTACATAAAAATTGGAAATTGACGATAGAGAAGCTGAAGTTTTCCCGTTTGCAATAAAGTTGAGTTCTCAGTTTGCCGTTCACTTACAAATAGCCAGGTAGGAAGCAATTGCTATAACGAATACAAAATTAGGAGAAGTAAAACAGGGATTTTTGGACAAATCAGAAGTGGAAAAGGGTGCATAGGAGGAGTAATTATCATACCCCTGTTGAAGAGTCGCGGTTTATTTTGATAAATGGTACATAGGTCTATATTCGTTTTCTTGTGTTGAATCAATCATGTTTTAAGAATACAACATTTTACATGCAAAACAAATCTATAGAGTTTTCCCACCACTATGCTTAATCAAATCTTTCTTCACGAAATCCAATACTCTTTAACTAAACTAATCAGTAGTTTGATAATCATAAATCGAAATGTTTGGTTTTATTTTGTAAACTTAAATAACAGTTTTAATAGTGCTTTCTAATACTAACATGTTTTTTTAAAATGTTATAAAGGATACTGTGTTGTATTAATTGCTAATCAATGTCCACTAAAGGAAACACTTTAATTGGTTTTGGGAAAATGATTAGAAACTAGTAATCATTCTAGCTGACTAAATGAAAGGCAAAGATAACGAACAGTGATCAATCTCATAACTCCTATCAGCAATACAAAATAGAGAGTTGGGCAAACACAGACCCCTGGATATACCAGAGGTGGGGTCAGGTGCCTAGGAAGAGTAAGCATCCCCTGTCGATCGGTCACACCGTATATTTATTATCAATCATTACATTTTGTGACGATATTGACATATTGGTAACTGGTAAGATGCGCTTCTGAAAACTGGTGTCATGTTAACAAGACGGGGATTTGCTTATTCCTCCTAGGCACCCAATCCCACCTCTGGTATTTCAAACGGTTTGTGTTTGCCTTACTCGCTATCTTCACTTATATATATATATATATATATATATATATATATATATATATATATATATATAGCACAGAAATAGCAATGAACTCTTAAATGAACATAACTGCCCATTTCCATTCTCAATGACCGTATAGCGTGTGACAGCGTGGCGAGAATTCCACCGTCATCGAAACAAGGACAAGGAACATCTATTCAGGCATTTATATATATATATATAAATTGCCTCAGTGTCCGGTAATCAATAGGTAAAATATTAAATAAGATATGACAACACGCTGTAAAACGTAAGCGCTTTGATTTTCAAAAAATCTTCAGACGTTTTACATTATGAAAACAAATTATGGTATTATACCTCAGTATGAGAATTCCATGTAACGTGTAATCTGATTGGTCTAGACGGTCACGTGCCAGGGATGACAAAACTTCAGATCTCCCTCTCAAACATCATATCTCCCTATCATATTTACCCCCTAGGGCAGCCTCGTGCAATTTTCATAAATTTAACGTCAAGGTAAACGAAGTGTATTGTGACGTCACAATAATTCATTCTACTTTCATAGTTCGTAAGGCAGAAAATATGCGGGTCTCTGATACACAGTTGAATCGCATGGTTTTTGTTGATACAAAAACAAGCAAGTAAATAAGCATTCAAGGAGAATGGAAATACAAAAACTGGTTATCATATCACTGTATTTCGTTGTTTGCACCCTCTACCGTAATACGTTGACGGTGCAGTGTTACCGTTAGGACGATCTCAGCTACATACAATGTATAGATGAGCGGACTCCAATTTCACATGCACTTTTGTAGTCTTTTTTGTTTCGGTATAATAAACAATTTATTGCATGAATGTTCGGGTGATATGACGATTTATTCACCCAAGAAAAATCATATTCCCCTCGGGCGTTGCCCTCAGGGAATATGATTTTTCTTGGGTGAATAAATCGTCATATCTCCCTCACTATCATGCAATAAATGTATATTGTTATGACTATAACAATATAATGAAGTCACAATACATAGGGAGTCATCTGGAGCGTATTATTGTGACGTAATATAAAGAATTTACATTAACTTATTTTGCGTTGGTCTAAATGAGCGAATGAAATATTTTTCATTTTCTCTACTTTCCACTAAATTGTCCATGAAAAGTTTGTAGAAAGGAAAAAACGTAAAAATGTCCATTTCCACACACGTCTAAATGTTCACGCAGTTTTATATTACGGTATTCCGGTACTTGAATGTGTTGCTTATGTTCACGAATTCTGGCTCTAAGAGTTGTTCCAGTCTCTCCGATATAGATTTGTCTACATCCGCTACATGTATTAGCATATATTTTAAAAATTCTTAGAGCCACAAGACATATCCGCATTTACGGTGAATTCCTTTCCGTTGAAATTGAAAGTTTGTCCCTCCTCTATATATGGACAAGTTCCAAACCCGGGATATTTGCATCTGTTGACTCGGGAATCGGATTTTCTATGAAATTGGGATGGACATAATATTCTACGGAGATTTTTTGGTTGTCTTTTACTGTTAATGACTTTGTGATTTCAGAGGACATGTGTCATTTTTTCATTTGATTTCAGAATATTATTAAGTTGATGAACCACAGGAGTCATATTCAGGTTCTTTAGGTTATGGATGGTTACAAATGGTAATATTTTGAAATCTACGTGGTTTCGTGGAGGCGGGTTGATAAGTTCTTCTCTGTTAAGCGCCTTGGATTTCTTTATTCCATCTTTAATTATGTTTTAGGGTAATGTTGTTCTATCAAGTAAATTTCAAGTTGATGTAAACGCTCTTCTCTTGTTTGTTCATCAATGACTATGGTGCATATCCTCCTAGCTAGGTTGTACGGAATAGAACGCTTTATGTGTCTGGGATGAGATTATCCAAAGTGAAGATATTAATGCGTATCCGTACTCTTGTAGTATACATGTATGTCTGTTAATCTATCATGTTGTTTAGTAACCAGTACATCAAGGAATGGAATACTCGTGGAACTTTGGTCGATCGTGAATTTTATATCTGGATCTAGATTATTTAGGACGTCACGAAAAGTTGTCAGATATTAATCACTCTTATTCTAAATAATGAAGCAGTCATCTAAATATCTTTTCCAGTGACTTTTGATATTTTCACTAAGTTCTTTGCTGAATATTTCGTGAATTTGCTCAAAAGTTCGTAAAAAGTCCAGATCATCACAGCTTTTGACTTCACAGCACAAAGGTTTGAGAAAATATCTAAAAGGTTGCTAAGACGTTGAGTCGGCGCTAAAGGTCCTCCTACAAATGGACGGAATGTGAGATCCTCTGGATTTTTACAGGTGATGTACTCGGAATTTTGAATTTTTATTGCCTGTTTAATCATTTCCGATTTATGGATTTTTGGTAACCCATAAAAACAACTCTCTCTAAATTCAAAGTTTGTCACGAAATCCTGTTCATTTTCCGTCAATGACGACAGCTATTTATTTAACAGGTTTTTTTTAATTTTCTGTAAGACTTTTATATCTTGGTTTTCGTTAATTTCTGCATAGAGTTCCGTATTAGTAAGTATCTGCATGATTTTTGTTCTGTAGCAATTTGAATCCATCACAACTACAGCACCACCCTCATCGGCTTCTTTTTTAACGATTGTTTCATCATCTGAGAAGGATTTTAAAGCATCATCCTCTTCTTTTGTTAAATTATTTTGAATGACCTTCACACTACTATTTTCATTCAATGGATAATTTTGCAATGTATCACATACTACGTCTAATACTCTGTTACGCCCTTTCTTTGGATTAAAGCTTGATTTATTTTTAACCGAGTCTTTTGTTTCATTAGCATGGTCATCATCACTTTCACCATTTTTAAAGAACTCCGCCCGTCTTAATTTCCATGTATATTCTTTGATATCTCTTTTCAATTCCTGGTGATTACTTTTTGGAGTAGGGGTAAATTTCAAACCTTTTGTTAAAAGTTTAATTTCACTTTTAGTTAGCACTCTACCTGATAGGTTTATAACTTTTGGATCAATGCGATTTTGACTCTCGGTTATTATTGAAACCTTGGATTTTTGAATATATATATATATATATATATATATATATATATATATATATATATATATATATATACCACACCTACTGTGACACAAGGCCACGGTTGTTGTTGTCTCATTGGAAGGACCGCCCCCTTTAGTCGCCTCTTACGACGAGCAAGGGGTACTGAGGACCTATTATAACTCGGATACCCACTGGAATTCAGACAATGAAACTATTCAAAGAAGGAAATTATACATGTAGGTACACATTACAAATAACGTTATGCAGAGCTTAAAACACTGAAATAAGTGTCTGTTGCTGATTGGTTGGTTGGTTGTATTGGTTGTATTGTACTGAAATAGGGACGTCACTAGCTGTTTGGTAAAGTGGCACAAAGTTTGACCATTTTATGGTGCTCAAGGCCGTCGCAATATATGTTCTGTATCGTGGCATTGCCTACTGTGACACTGAACTTGCATTTTAAGGTCATGAAGAAAAGAAGAAGAAAAAAGACTGCTGCTAATATCCAGTGTTTGGCGAAGGAATCCTAAATTCAATCCAGGACTTCCGAGTAACGAAGTGACCACCATAGCCATTAGCCCACCACGGCTAGTCTGAGAAATGACCGCCATAACGATTAGACTACCACGGCTACATGTAGTCTGAGAAGTGACCACCATAACGATTAGATTACCACGGCTAGTCTGAGAAGTGACCACCATAGCCATTAGACTACCACGACTAGTCTCAGAGAATTGGGGAAATCATAGAATTTCAGAAACAGACGTCTTCAATCTAGACATTGATAAGTAAAAGTCTTCAGATGAAATAATGTCAATTACAAGACAGATAGCTGATGACATGTACAATACTGGTTTTGAAATGTGCCCGTACACATCGTTATGTTCAAAGTGTGTATTGCCTTCTTTGATTAGATGCTACAAAAGGGTAGATTAATCTTCTGGTCATGGATTGAATTGATTATGCATGTAACAGGAAATATTGAATTAAGCTATGTTGAAGCAGTTTGTGGCATTACACAGTTTTCTCTCATTAAGATGTGATTTAACATAGAGAGTGATTGGTTTTACATGTTCCAAGTGCGCATCTTGCATGTCATCAAAGAATAACGATTTTGCAATGTAATATCGCTGATAAAACATCTCGAAATCAATGTGACATTGACTGATGTTAGTTTCTTACTCCAAACAACACTTCATCACAATGATCAAACCCAAACCTCAGCTATTGAACACAAATCTTACACTGCAGACGAAATGAAACTACTGTAAACACATGTATTTCCATTAATCCAAAAGTGAACAGATTTCACAACTTGGATTTCTACAATTGATCTGTAGAATAACATGATACCTTACAATGTTAACTGGTGATGTGGAAAGAAGCATAGACTCCAAAGAAAATCATTATTCTTCACTACATGTACCGACTTTGGATTCCAAAATTACTTTTGTTCAAATATTTACCGAACAACATAAATTTCATAACATACAACCTTTTTATAGATCTGTCAGCGTCTTTAATGTATGGTAACTCTCATTCCAAGGATAACGGATGTAAGACACTATCTCCCAGTTTAACACTGACGGTATTCGTGGAAGTCTATCTCAAAGGGGAATTAATATCTTATCGAAGTCTTACTTCCTAAATGCTCTCATTTTAAATTTTGTTTTCAATTATTCGATGAACGTAATCTAGGAACAAATAAGAGATTATCTTTTGTGAATACACATTCTGACATTTAAGCTTTAAATTTGCAATCAATATGTAACGTTCATACAGTATCAACAGTTTTGAATTTTTTTTATCATTATTGGTTTTATATACGTCTCTTTTTGATAGTAGTACATCCATTTATGACTTAGAATGAAACTACGATATTGCGCATTCTTACCAGAAATAACAACTCCTTGACTTTAAAAGGAACACAGTTAAACCAGGCAGTTACCAATAAATCAACAAAACTCAAGTACGACTTTTGACACTTTACACCATCATTTCTCAAGACAGATTTAGAATTAGAATTAGGCTTTTTGACATCATAAAGGAAATCTACAAATTTGTAAGCGTCATGTTTTTTGGTCTGTTTATGCTGCAACTTTTTGCATATTTATGTAAATAATGTGACATATATACAATAATTGTGCCATTGACTGGGATAAGACTTCATTTTTAGTCGTATCTATTTTGCAATTATGTAACGTAAATTTTGTCATATTACATGTTCTTGCGTAATCTTACCCCAGCCTTTACTTAGTTTTCAAGTCATTTGTTCAAGAATAAATTACCAAACCTCACACAAATTTCATGTTGTCTATTGTATAGACGTTCATCTGATAGAAAGATGCAAAAACAAGCTGCGTCAAAGTCAGATAGCTCAGGTTTTCAAATAGTTGTGGATATAAAGAATATTGTTTGTAAAAAAAAATTGAAAAATGGACAATATATACGTAGTCTTTAGAGATCATGTCTTCCAACAGTTTGTTGGAAATGCCATGGACACAAACTGTGCCTCTATATTAGCTGACCTGCTTATATATCTTTATTGGCAGAACGTAGTCAAAATTTTCTAAATGAGAAGAAAATAATTCCTACTGTGGCTTTGAACTCAATATTCAGATCCATCAACGACGTTCTATCGATTAACAATATGTGATTGCATTCATTATCTATATATCTTGGAACACTGATTTTGAATACGGATAACTCCGTTTACCTGATCAGGATAGAGGGCTCACGGCGGGTGTGACCGGTCGACAGGGGATGCTTACTCCTCCTAGGCACCTGATCCCACCTCTGGTGTATCCAGGGGTCCGTGGTTGCCCAACTATCTATTTTGTATTGCTTATAGGAGTTATGAGGTTCGTTATCTTCACCTTTCATCCAAATGAACTTGGAATTAAAGACACTACAGTTTTCCATAAAAAGTGATGATAACAAAGTGATCAAACTCATAGATATAAAGAATACAAAATAAAGAGTAGGTCAAACATAGATTCCTGGAGACACCAGAGGTAGGATCAGGTGTCTAAAAAGCGCAAGCATCCCCTGTTGGCCGGTCACACCCGTCGTACCTGCTTCATATTTGGTTGTTACACTGAACACAGGCGTTAACGACAAACTAACAACCCAACTTCAGGGTAAACGGGATTCCCACATATCTGTTCATACAGGAATATTCAACTTTCACCTGCATGTCATTTATGTTTTCCAACTGATGGAATTCACGGGATCATGTTCTGCGTATGATAAAGTTTTAAACTAAAGCAGGGTTCTGATAGATAAATTAATGTTACAGGGTTCTCGACAGACTCATTTAAAGGGGCATAAGCTGTCATTTTGTCACCAAAAAATTAATTCGATGAAAATTGTCCTATTTTATATATTTCAGTAATAACACCAGTATTTAATTATTTCAAACGCTTTCTACTCTAAAGACAGGCACTTGGATATGTGAATTTGGTGATGAATTAATTATTGTCTATATATTGTTTATATTAGTCATCAATATATATTCCCATGCCATTGAGAGATTTTGGACAAAAATGTTTGCCATCACTTTCACAGCTAATGCCTCTTTAAAGTCAGCATTTTCGCAAATTCTGTGGTCGTTATATTGATCTTATTTGCAAATACAACCTATTATGAGCTCAGTTGATGTTGGACATGTTTCAAAGCCATTGTTAACATGAAAAACCTTTAGTTAATATTTATTTTAACTACGGACTACTCCGTTTACCTGATCAAGATATAGGTGTCATGATGGGTGTGACAGGTCAACAATGCACCCTTACATCTCTCAAGCACCTGATATCATCTTTGTTGTGGCCAGGGTCCGTGTTTGTTCTGCTCTCAATTTTGTATTCTTCATAGGATTTATGATCAGTGTTAGTTATCTGCATCCGTCAGTACCACGGAAAATAGTTCTAAAAGACACATTTTGTTAATTGGTATAAGAGATGATCAAATCGTCAAGTTTTCAGCAGCAGTCATGTGATAATCGAATGCACCTTCTGCCATTGTTTTAAGTAATTTGGTTTGCTGTATCGAAATGATTTGTTTTCTTTTCCGAATCCTTACAATTACGAGATGTTTTCGTTTATAAAAAAAAAACACAAATCGTGATGCATGCATGTATTTCATGTTGTAGTAAAACAAGGCTTGATTATTTTCACGTTCTTTGGTTATTACATGAAAAAGTGAAGATACCGACCAGTGATCAATCTCATAAATCCTATAAAGAATACAAAATTAAGAGTAGGGCAAATACGGACCTCTGAAGACACCAGAGATGAGAGCAAGTGCCTCGGAGGAGTAAGCATTCCCTGTTGAACGGTCATCGGAGGAGTAAGCATTCCCTGTTGACCGGTTTTACCCATAGTACAGACAGATCTTTATTCTCAGAGGAGTTGCAATTCTGAGAATCAATGTGACCTTTGTGTCTCTAAGCCTTAATTAACGTTACAGGGTCTACTTTTACGTTGATATTGATTTTCTCTGATCCTCTTATCTATAAATCCCTCATTTAATTTGTTCATATAAAAATCCTATGATGACCTCAACCAGGCCCGAGAAATGTTTACCTTCACTGTATTCGTGGAATCACAACGGTAATTGATGCTTATTCTAAGGGTTTGAATTTACATTTCACGTGTCGGAATTTTCACTTTGTATAGAAGCTAGTTAAAAGTGCATCATTTGGCATATTTTCAATGATACGATTCCATGTCGAATGGAAAGAACGGATGAATCATAATCCTTTTGAAATGTAAATAAATGAATTTTCGTAATTGATATTTCAATCTAATCTATAAATCTTCAATTCAAGAAAAAAGTACTCCAACATTCACGGCGAGATACTTTTGACTTGGCGCCGTGTCCGAGGAACAAACATGTGTATAAGGTACATTAACCGAGGCTCTAAGTTGTTAGAGTAGAAAAAAGGATACTGAAAGTACTGAATAGCGCTAAGCATACAAATTCCGATATTTTCATTAAAATGGCTCTACTTCAGCAACATTTTTACTATCAGTTCTGAATACACAGCCCATCACAACTTTGATAAAAGGAAGAAATGGATACTAGATTATGTATGTTTATACTGACACACAGTAACTCCCCTGAGTTCACATTCTGTAAGGAGAACATACTAGAGTATGTATGTTTATGCTGACACACAGCGATTCCCCTGAATTCACATTCTGTAAGGAGAACATACTAGATTATGTATGTTTATACTGACACACGGTAACTCCCCTGAATTCACATTCTGTAAGGAGAACATACTAGATTATGTATGTTTATACTGACACAGCGATTCCCCTGAATTCACATTCTGTAAGGAGAACATACTAGATTATGTATGTTTATACTGACACACAGTGATTCTCCTGAATTCACATTCTGTAAGGAGAACATACTAGATTATGTATGTTTATACTGACACAGTGATTCCCCTGAATTCACATTCTGTAAGGAGAACATACTAGAGTATGTATTTGTATGCTGACACACAGCGATTCCCCTGAATTCACATTCTGTAAGGAGAACATACTAGATTATGTATGTTTATACTGACACACAGTAACTCCCCTGAATTCACATTCTGTAAGGAGAACATACTAGATTATGTATGTTTATACTGACACACAGTAACTCCCCTGAATTCACATTCTGTAAGGAGAACATACTAGATTATGTATGTTTATACTGACACAGTGATTCTCCTGAATTCACATTCTGTAAGGAGAACATACTAGATTATGTATTTTTATGCTGACACACAGTGATTCCCCTGAATTCACATTCTGTAAGGAGAACATACTAGATTATGTATGTTTATACTGACACAGTGATTCCCCTGAATTCACATTCTGTAAGGAGAACATACTAGATTATGTATTTGTATGTTGACACACAGTGATTCCCCTGAATTCACATTCTGTAAGGAGAACATACTAGATTATGTATTTTTATGCTGACACACAGCGATTCCCCTGAATTCACATTCTGTAAGGAGAACATACTAGATTATGTATTTTTATGCTGACACACAGCGATTCCCCTGAATTCACGTTCTGTAAGGAGAACATACTAGATTATGTATTTTTATACTGACACACAGTGATTCCCCTGAATTCACATTCTGTAAGGAGAACATACTAGATTATGTATTTTTATGCTGACACACAGTGATTCCCCTGAATTCACATTCTGTAAGGAGAACATACTAGAGTATGTATGTTTATACTGACACACAGTAACTCCCCTGAATTCACATTCTGTAAGGAGAACATACTAGATTATGTATTTTTATGCTGACACACAGTGATTCCCCTGAATTCACATTCTGTAAGGAGAACATACTAGATTATGTATGTTTATACTGACACAGTGATTCTCCTGAATTCACATTCTGTAAGGAGAACATACTAGATTATGTATGTTTATACTGACACACAGTAACTCCCCTGAATTCACATTCTGTAAGGAGAACATACTAGATTATGTATTTGTATGCTGACACACAGTGATTCCCCTGAATTCACATTCTGTAAGGAGAACATACTAGATTATGTATGTTTATACTGACACACAGTAACTCCCCTGAATTCACATTCTGTAAGGAGAACATACTAGATTATGTATGTTTATACTGACACACAGTAACTCCCCTGAATTCACATTCTGTAAGGAGAACATACTAGATTATGTATGTTTATACTGACACACAGTAACTCCCCTGAATTCACATTCTGTAAGGAGAACATACTAGATTATGTATGTTTATACTGACACACAGTAACTCCCCTGAATTCACATTATGTAAGGAGAACATACTAGATTATGTATTTTTATGCTGACACACAGCGATTCCCCTGAATTCACGTTCTGTAAGGAGAACATACTAGATTATGTATTTGTATGCTGACACACAGCGATTCCCCTGAATTCACATTCTGTAAGGAGAACATACTAGATTATGTATGTTTATACTGACACAGTGATTCCCCTGAATTCACATTCTGTAAGGAGAACATACTAGATTATGTATTTGTATGTTGACACACAATGATTCCCCTGAATTCACATTCTGTAAGGAGAACATACTAGATTATGTATGTTTATACTGACACACAGTGATTCCCCTGAATTCACATTCTGTAAGGAGAACATACTAGATTATGTATGTTTATACTGACACACAGTGATTCCCCTGAATTCACATTCTGTAAGGAGAACATACTAGATTATGTATTTGTATGTTGACACACAATGATTCCCCTGAATTCACATTCTGTAAGGAGAACATACTAGATTATGTATGTTTATACTGACACACAGTGATTCCCCTGAATTCACATTCTGTAAGGAGAACATACTAGATTATGTATGTTTATACTGACACACAGTGATTCCCCTGAATTCACATTCTGTAAGGAGAACATACTAGATTATGTATGTTTATGCTGACACACACTATATGTAACTTCCCTGATTTCACATTCTCTAAGGTTGGATCTGGTCAGTTCTACTGAAACAACAATGGCTGCAAGACTGAATTGACATTTAAACCGTTAGACAACAGGCTAGACTGGTACCCATCGAGCAAAACCAGACAGGTCAATTGTTTTCAATTTAGCCCATAGGTGGCGAAAACGAAAGTAGAAAGACAGCTGGAGACAAAAAGCGCTGCAGCTATGTACAGCGTTTTCAAAATAGTTTCGAGTAAATCATGCAACACAAAGGAAGGTATCATCCTCGCCTCTCCATTTGATTTATAAACTTCGAGACTATAAAGAGGTTGTACTTTAAAATAAGCAGTGTTTTAATTGTGTGCATTATTAACCTCTTGCATTAATGAGCAAGGGAGACGCTTGAGACTTGTCTAGAGCAATAAGCTTCGAAAGAAAAAAGAAAAGAACATAGATTTTCTACCAAAGTCTGGGTTATTTGGGGCAATATTGCAGGTTTATAAGTAGCTGAAATAAAACTTGCCAAACATATTTCAACAGTTGATAAAAGAGGTACAAGTAATTTTAGATAGGCATATACATGATTGCATAGTGTCAAAACCAATGCTAACAAAGAAGTCCTGAAAAGCAATCTGCTGATGAATGAAATTCCGTATGATGTCATCTTACACAAATATACAGCGCATTGCTTAGTTTTATTTTATGTTCGCATCAAATTGAAAAAAAATGCGCCCTTTTAGTGTATCGTTTATTGCCTTTAGAGAGTGTTCAACATTCAATTATCAATGAACTTATTGAATACATTTCATATCATCCCTTAAATGCATCATTTATTTATTCATTCCATAACACTTTCACACAGACAACTACGACACATTATGTCTCGTAAAGTGACGCCGGTGATGTAAACACGCATTAGATATGCACCTCGAATGTACACTTTTATCGACTGCTTTAAACGCAAGCTGTGAGTGACATTTTGAAGTCCTTACCAATGCAAATATGCATCGGTTTGTGTTTCTGTTGACGTCATGCAATGGCTGAACATTGCATCACACTCGTAAGAAATAGTCGAAGATTAATGTCATTTAGCGTTTGAAATAGCATCGATTGTAACAATCACATACATGTACGTACGATAGTTAAGTACACCATGACCGACTGGGATTTTATACAATCTGTGCATCATACGTGTACTTATCTCCCCTGTAAATCTGTCAAGTTTTCTTTTACCGGAAGGACTATGTTCCGTTAGGGATTAGTGTTGATTCACAGTCTGAGAATGCATCAAATTTCGACAGACATCACGCATTTTTATTCTTTGAAATGAGGCAATATTTCGCCGACGTTGTCATGTCTCTAATAAAACGGATTATTAACCTTTGTAATCCGGAGCAATGCTTTTTCCTCCCAGAACGTAATTCCTATCATTTATGATTTAGCTTCTGTCTACAGGTATAATCTTATACAATAATATATAGAAGAATATTGGAAACACCAAAATCCATCATATTAGGATCAGGACGCCAGCAATGAAATGGTTGTTTTCTGTGTTTGAATATGTATTGATGACTAATCCTATGGTTAGGAGAGAGATATCACGTTTAACGTTGTACCTTGGTTATGATTTATTACAACAAAGCAAGAGGTATATGGTTTTAATTTAGTACTAATCTCGTGGTCAAGAAAGACGGTTTTGCTTTGCATTGGTTACTGATCCTAAGGTAAAGAAAAAGATATCATGTTTATAGTGTTTTACTTTTGTTATGATTCATGACGACAAACAAGGGATATATGCTTTAATATTTAGAAACATATTGGTACTATTCTCGTGGTCAAGAGAGGACTTTGTTTTGTATTGGTTACTGGTCCTATTGTAACGAAAGAGATGTTACTTGCTGTTTAGCCTTGTGATGATTTTGTACGACATGTATACGTTTTACGTGCGGAGTCCGCAGATAAAATGAGGTTGTGACTACGGTACGAATGAAGTAACAATATCAATTCATTTCCGGCTGCTTTAAGAGCGTTTGATAAAAAATTTCAAGATTACAATGTTATAATTCAAAGTAATATATGAAACTAGTCTAACTTTTCAATTCAGATTTTCACTTTATTTGCAATAGTTGTATTTGGAATTAAAAGTGGTGAATATCAGACAGTTTTCATTTAAAATCATGGAATCTCGTAGATATAGGAAAAATCAAATTCCGAAAGAATGCAAGCGTGACCGATGGAACAGAACATATTCGTATCTAAAATTCCTTTCTGTTGAGTAACGAAATTAGAAGGAATCAATCTGCAGAGGGAGACAGAGACAGCTAAGTTATGACTCTAGTGATTTAACCAGGTTTCCGTATGGAAACTGTCATTGCACATAAATCACATGTTCATCGGAGAGCTTTCAATTTCGTCTTTTGCACGACACAGGATATTGGTGACGAAGAGAGAGAGTAGTGCCTTGCTTTTACGTAATCATTCTTCAGGCGTATTTCTTCTATAAGTTAATAACAAGAAAATTGAAAAACTAACGAAGTTATATCTGTAATATCACAAAACCTTAATATGCAATCTAAGATTTAAAACACTTCAAACAGATAGAGACTGTTCTCTCGTCAAGCTCCTGGCATTAGAAGTGAACATCGGGGATATTTTGGATGAAATTTTACAAACCCAAGACCCGTATCTCTATAGTAATCATATTAAAGAACCCTAGCTGTTAATGCCTAAAGTGCAATGGGAGGTTAAAAATTTGTGACACTTCACATACAGTTGATAATTTTGTCAAATAAAAATACATGTATTCCCTTTCCTGGATATGAAGCAATAAAAGCAGGAGGCGGATCCTAGACGTAAAGCAGGAGGCGGATCCTAGACGTAAAGCAGGAGACGGATCCTGGACGTAAAGCAGGAAACGGATCCTGGACGTAAAGCAGGAGGCGGATCCTAGACGTAAAGCAGGAGGCGGATCCTAGACGTAAAGCAGGAGACGGATCCTGGACGTAAAGCAGGAGGCGGATCCTAGACGTAAAGCAGGAGACGGATCCTAGACGTAAAGCAGGAGGCGGATCCTAGACGTAAAGCAGGAGGCGGATCCTAGACGTAAAGCAGGAGGCGGATCCTAGATGTCTAGAAAATCACAATCGAGTTTGATGTATAATTTATATTGAATTGAACAGAAACAGTTGTAAAATATTTTGAATGCAAGTCCATATTACGAAAGACTGGGTAAGTCAATCAAAACCTGAATTTTTCCAAGAAATGTAAGTTTATGATTTTCCATGGATTTTTTTTCAAACTTGGAAGTGCCCGTATTTCGGATATCGTTATAAGATACGTCATAGAGGTTTAATGTGGTTGTCCACTCTTCTAGTCATCTGCCATGAAATTACACCGAGGTTCATTTTTATGAATTTTTATTGAAAATGCAATGACTAACAGAACAAAACTAAAAGCATATCTTCTTCTTTGTCTGTTAAAGCTATACACTAGCATTATTTAAGCTACTATATGAAAGGTGAAGAGAACGAACAACGATCAATCTCATAACTCCTATAAGCAATATAAAATAGAGAGTTGGACAAACACGGACCCCTGGTTATACCAGAGGTGGGGTCAGGTGCCGAGGAGGAGTAAGCATCCCCTGTCGACCGGTCACACCCGCCGTGAGCCCTATATCTTGATCAGGTAAACGTAATAGTAATGAACATTTGACAGATAGCCTACTTCGATTAAATTTGAAAACTCTATACCGTAGATAGATACTGTATTCACAAATAGAACGATAGGATATTGTACCGGTAGTTCTATTTCCAATCTAGGGTTCAATTGTTTGTTATGTCCTTTCGGTATTTTATTTCCACTGATACAGACACGTGACCAGCTTAAGGTGAAGTACTACAAAGGGACAGTAGCTGTCTGAGATTTTATGTCGCCATAACACGAGCGGGGTTCAAATCCATCAGCTCACGCAGCGAACTTAGATACGACTTAAATATTTCAGTCTCATATCGTAATAATTATATCTGCTTAGTTACGTTAAACTTTGCTGATTTTTACCAGTCTCAAATACTTTGAAGGAAAACATACATGTACATGTACCAATCAACTACACAAAAGTCACACCCGCCGTAAAATGGCTGAAATATTGCCAAAACGGCGTAAAATTAAACCTCAATCAACTAATCAATCAATCGCACGAGTCAAACAGAATACAATGTATATATTTTCAGGACCAATGCTTCTTTTTAAATTGGTAAGTATCACATTTAATCATGTTCCAATAAAGCACTAGAAAACCGTTACATTATATTGATTACACTCATTCTCTGTAGAGAATTCAAAGCATTCTGGTAAACACGTTTCCATTTTTGTCGGTTGGATTGATCCTCTGTTCTTTATAATGAAATAATATTTTACTCCATTTCAGCGTAAAAGATGGACGTAGCATTATTGACTCCTTTTAATTAATCATTCTTTGTAGGCAGATGAATGCACATATAATCGATGTTTGCCTAACAGCAAGTTTGTAAATTACACTGCTGAAGTTTTTGTGCTTCAAATTAACTCAATATTTTCATTAATTCATGTGTTTTATCGTTATACCTCTCCCAAAGGGATGACCGCGTACTGGATATAGTATTGCTTATATTCGGTCTGTCAATTCTGCATCGATTCCGAGATATAACTTATATTCTATCTATCGCACGTTGATCGTGTCCGAGATATAACTTATATTCTATCTATCACACGTTGATCGTGTCTGAGATATAACTTATATTCTATCTATCGCACGTTGATCGTGTCTGAGATATAACTTATATTCTATCTATCGCACGTTGATCGTGTCCGAGATATAACTTATATTCTATCTATCACACGTTGATCGTGTCTGAGATATAACTTATATTCTATCTATCACACGTTGATCGTGTCTGAGATATAACTTATATTCTATCTATCACACGTTGATCGTGTCTGAGATATAACTTATATTCTATCTATCGCACGTTGATCGTGTCTGAGATATAACTTATATTCTATCTATCGCACGTTGATCGTGTCTGAGATATAACTTATATTTAGTCTATCACACGTTGATCGTTCTGAGATATAACTTATATTCTGTCTATCACACGTTCATCGTGACTAATTTTGTCTATCCATTCATGAGCATTAGTTTTATCATTTGGGCTTCTCTCTCTCTCTCTCTCTCTCTCTCTCTCTCTCTCTCTCTCTCTCTCCCGCTCTCTCTCTCTCTCTCTCTCTCTCTCTCTCTCTCTCTCTCTCTCTCTCGTAATGGCAAACACATATTGCAATATAATTGTCTATACCTCTGCAGCTTGTTTAAACCTAAACAGACATTGTTACCCATTTGCATAGTAAATGCTTTCAAATGTACTTTCATTACATGATAACACGTCCCGTTCTATTCAATGGCTGTTACTTCAACTTTTTAGTATTGTATCAGATCTAGCCCAGATCTGGAAGGAAATGATCAATTTGACAGAGGTAAACTTAATTTATATTTGATCTTGGCTGTTGACTCCTTATTCTGTCCGTCGGAATCCTAATTAATTTCAAAATGACAAATATAATCCATTTTATTTTACGTACATGACGGAGATTGTGTCTATGGGGACTGTCTAGCTGACGGGTTTCTAGACATTGACGGAATAATTGAAATCCTTATATTAGATTAGATACAGATTAGAATAAGGAAAGATAGGTGAAATATATTTAGATGGATGTTACTGATGATATTATCTTTACCATTAACACTACATCCCTAGGCCGTGAGTTTTATATTTGAAATGCATTGCGTGCTTTAAACAAATCGTTTTTTGGAATTCATTTGAGTTAATAACTGCCACGACATGTGCTATCAACAACATACTGTCATTTCAAGTTTGTTAACACTTAGATTTTACATTGTTTTGAAAGTATTTCAGTGTACCAGACCTTCTGAAACATTCCGTAGTTGTCAATCAGTAAGATGCAGCAGCTGTGGAAAAGACACCGCTGTTTCCGTAAAAAGATTATTGTTCTAAACAGTGGCGGATTCAGGAATTTCTGAACGTGGTGGAGTAGCAGGCTGGGATCTTCCAAAGGCTGTCTTCAAGCACTCAGTGGGTCCAGGTCAAAACTCTGGTGGGGGTTCAAGGTGCAAAGCTCCGCTGTACTACCGAGTTCTGACAAAATAAGATGTAAATATAGTTTAGTGCTTTTGTACACATTTCTATAAAAATAAATCATATTTCTGGCACTGGATCCGCCATTACTAAATATTCATTTAACCAGAGTAACAGAATAAAAAAATCGATTTCGGAAGCTCCCCCGAGAGTAATAACAATATGACCCACTACTGAGGATACTATAACAAGTTGCCCATTGGCCACAATGCTCAGCTAAATCAGATGTCTTCTATCATATTTTGTGAACTAATAGTGTCTATACATTTCACGAACTCTTGTCTTAAGTTGTGCTTTTGGAGAAAAATTAAAACGATTTTCCCGATAAAATGTTTCAAAGTGGGTAACTTTTAATTTCTTGCTTTAGCGCCATCCTGGCACTGAGGGTCATCCATGCTATAAGGGGATACATCCATGTTGATTTTACAAACTGTGTTTCTAGAGAGGGAAAAAAAATCTGATAGATCATTATGTTATATTTATGTCTTTATGAGGTCCTTTCATGACCTGAGAGTCGTGATTAAAACGTACCTGACCTGTATTTACACTGTGACAGGGAGTTTGATGCAACTTGTTTTAACACCTCACTCCATTTTCCCAAATTATATCCCATTGGAAGGAGTCTGGATCTTATCGTTTTCCAATGGATGGTTTGTATCAATATTTGTTGAAATTGGTTAAATTGTTCTGGTGAAAAGCAATAAAAAAACAACAATTATAACAAACGAAAACAAAACTTAGAGGTGAGCTAAAAAGTTGTTAACTATACCAAACCTTCGTTTGTGCGATACAATATATCTAAATGTCTGATGGAGTATAATACATGTACATATGTAAAACAGATTAAATTTTTGGCACTAATATGCACCAAGCAATACATATAGGTTTCATAACCCGTGCGGGTTAGTAAACTTTTTTTTCTCAACAACACTAATTTCTAATTATTTTTTTTTAATTTTCAAGAGACACGAGGCTTCCATGCTTGATATTTTTTCTTCCAAAATTGAAGTTTGAGAGTTTGAAGAAAAAGGTTCACTAACGAGCACACATTAGGGGACTTGTTCATTCCATTATACACTTACATGTACAAGGTTTGTTTTCTTTATTTATTTATTTTTTGTAAATAATTTACTTCAGCTGATGTCAATCTATTGAAAAACACATTTACATGAAACAGACAGTTGTATCGAAATTAAACATGCAAGGGAAAATTTTTTTTTTTAAAGTGACCAGTCAGAATAGCGTATTTCATAACATGTTAGTTAGTAAAACCAAAAGAAAAGAAAAGTTGATAATGGGAGAGAATAGTTGAGTGCATGCGGATATTTCTGAACGAGTTTTTGTGGTAAAATCCTTCTGTATTTCGTTGTATTCCAGTCTGCCATATCATTGGTGTTTGTTTCAATTCTCGAGGCAAAATGCATATTTTTCTTTTATCCAATCCAGAGAATATTGAATACCTACTGAACTGCATCATAAGAAATTGATTAGGAAACCATATACGTTTGATAAAATGTACTCCGAGCAAATGCTAAAGAAATATATTCATGCCTTTGTCGGTTATAGTTTCCAATGTGACTGCCGTATTGATGTTATCTTATTAAAGGGCGGGTATCATTCTGATCCAAAGGGAAAAAAACAATAGAAAAAAGGTGCATTGATTGAACTCCTCAGCAAACAGGGAATAAAAGTATTTTAGATAAAAAAAATCAACATTCCAAATGTTGCTTAATCGATTGATCGCCGCGTCACATAGCGTAGAAATGTTTTGCACCAAAGAGGGTTTGTATTTGTGCACCGGAGCTAACCTTTGATTGATCACTATGCTTTCTGTATTCTTGGAATTCGTCATACTTCCAATATTTAGAAATAAGCACACACATAAAAAAGAAATGGAATCGATTTACGATATTCGAATTCACTTTTTCTTAGTATTGTATTTACTAAAGCCAATGTCTATAAAACACAGATTCATATTCTCCCACTCCAAGAGGAATATTGAGGTAATTAACACAATGCAAAGGATACTTATGTCAATTACCATAGGAAGGTGGCTGTCAGATTCTTAACAGGTCCATTCAAACAGAAAAGTCTGTCACTTCTATACAGTATTTTAAGTTCAAAACCATCCAATACGACAATTCAACTAGCGTATGATAATGTACATATGTAAGGTCAATCTGAATTTATTTTTTAAAGCAGAACAAATGCCATGAGTTTATATAACTGAAATTCAAATTTTGTAAAGCAATACACTTAATATTCAACTTTTATTTGTAGAATAGGCCATTGTAATATGAGGAAAGTTGACCTTAATTCTTAGTGAAAATATACACTATGTACAATGATGAACCGAAATAAGTATACATGTACATTGTACCTTCACTGATTAATTTGAGAAAAAGAAATATTCATGTAATTGTTGTCTTAATTGTAGTTATTCGTGGAGGCTGAAGGGAAATGTATATGAGGTAAATCATTCAAAGCCAGTTAACCAAGGATTAATTTAATTATAAAACTTTAATTTAAAGAACGTATTCATCAACGCACATTCATTATAGAGTTGCAAACACATCTGTTTACTTATCTCAAAGTAAAGTTCGGCTGAATTTCCCTGCAACACGCCAAAGATTCAAACACGTTTTGACAGATATGCCCGTGAGTATTTGTATGATTGATGTATTGCAACTGATGGTTAAATAACATTTTATCACATTCAGATCGGAAAACGGCATCAAATGGATACATTAGTTTCTTGTAATTATGTTTGGTAGGCATATCGACTTTCTGTAATCCGACAGAACCAATTCTACCAAAAAAAGAATACATATGCACAACAGACTGAATTAAAGTCCCATGCTGACCTGACAATTCTAAAAGCATCTCGTTCTCCCAGAAATATCTGATAGTAAGGCAAAGAAAATGGTTAAAGTACACGTATTTTAGAGTTACTTAAATGATATGTGTGAGTTCGAGGCATATACAAGTAAAAGGCATATGTACCTGTGAATGTATATTACTGAAATAAAAATATGACATGTACATTATGTAACGATTAGAATGTTAATTCCGTTTGTTTTCTAATTGACTACAGGAATGCTTTATCCTTGCCTCGAATAATTCTTAATTAGAAATGTAAATCATCATAA
Organism: Ostrea edulis; assembly: GCF_947568905.1. NCBI lineage: Eukaryota > Metazoa > Mollusca > Bivalvia > Ostreida > Ostreidae > Ostrea > Ostrea edulis. Next base: position 51,634,147 of record NC_079170.1, read on the forward strand.
CATGCATATATGATTTTCATCGATACTTTCAACAAAAACAGTGCTTTCAAACTATATGCATACTTTAGCGGGTACAGTACTAGTCAGCTAAGAGGCAGAGACTGTCCCTAGGAATTTCTTACTTTAACAATGGTTTTTCTACCAGCCATAACTATCCATTTCTACAACTGACAACAATTTACTTGCCTATCTATCTTTATCCATTCTATCGTGTCGTCTATATTCCCCGGTACCCTGACGGTCATCCCCCCCCCACCACCCCCCCCCCCCCCCACAGTGCCAAGAGTTCCGATCCTCTTCTTTGGTTTCATTCGTTTTCTCACTTATATGGATTGTAAGCGGATAAATGGGAGAAACTTGAATGGTCAACATCAGGAAAAAAAGTATGTAGACACCATACATAGATGTACTAACTTTTTGAAAATGTGTAATTTTGACCGCTGTAGAAATATATAATGCCTTAGGCGCATGTTTTATCATTGAAAAGGGAAGCCTTACAAACAGAGATATGTTGCATGATCCAGTAGAAGTTCCTCCAAGCCTATCTTTACTCCTGTGAGGAGAAACTTTAGGCGGACTGTACCATGATATAACTAACAACTAATAACATTATGACAAATGGGATGATTTCTCCATCATCAACTTCCCATATATACATGTATATAGCAATATTCCATTATCACCTGCATATGGAGTTTATATCTCTCAACTGATTCGATACGCAAGAGCTTGTTCTGCGTATGTTCATTTTTTAAATCGAGGCAAGTTACTGATAAACAAGTTGGTGGCACAGGGGTTTCAACAGTCTCGTTTAAAGTCAACATTTCGCAAATTCTATGGTCTTTATAGCGATCTAATTTGCCAATACAACCTATCATTGTGTCAAATGCTGTCTGACGTGTTTCATATCGATTGCTAGACCGTTCATGGCACACTGATTTTGACTACAGATAACTCCATTTACATGATCAAGATATAGGGCTCATGGCGGGTGTTACCAGTTGACAGGGGATGTTTATTCCTCCTAGGCACCTGATCCCACCTCTGGTGTGTCCAGGGGTTCGTGTTTGTCCAACTATCTATTTTGTATTGCTTATGGTATTCATGAGATTGATCACTGTTCGTTATCTCCACCCTTCAAGCGAAAAATGTGGATCAAAATCAAATCAAATGTTGATGCTCACTGTTCGTTATCTCCACCCTTCAAGCGAAAAATGTGGATCAAAATCAAATCAAATGTTGATGCTCAAATATTCCAAAAAAGAGTTTTAGTTTTAGAGTTCCAAATCTTGTCCAAGATGAACAGCATCAGAACATACTATTCTTCAACACTTATACCACCATGCTTTACGATGAATTACAGACTAGGCGTTTTGACATTATAGACAGCTGCTTTTTCAATAAAAATGGAACTCGGAAATATGAGATTGTGATTTGTGATCAGTCATCGAAAAACATACTTTGCTAAAATCAATTCTAATTCTACACACAAGTACTCCGAAGTTACTATTAAAAAGATACTGAAGTTTCTCATCGACAATATAGATGTAGTATTTTGAGATCTGTTTGGAAGCCCCTTGGATATAAATTGTACTACTTTATTAGCTGACCTGTTGTTTTTTGGTTTTTTTTTTTGTTTTTTGTTTTTTTTTGTTTTTTTTTTTGTTGTTTTTTTTTTTGCATTCTAATGAGGCAGAATGCAATTTTTAAAAAAAACATGTATATTAGAAGAAAACAATAGCTTGTGGCATTCACCACGACATTTAGATACATCGAGGACGTTTTGATTATTCACAATGTATGTCAAATCGATATACTTGTATTCCAGTGAACTTGAAATCTAACACACCACAGAATCGTCCACATTTCGTTCATATTGAAGGCGTATTGAATTCCACACAGTCGTAATTTTGTGGTTTATAATTTCTGGTTTGGTCTGCGGGTATGATATTCCGCTGGGCTGCATGTATGGCTTACATGAAACTTGTTCGTATAAAATTACACGAATTTTATGTGACCGCGAACATAACGGAAATAAGTACCGCGCATAAAAATGTATGTTTACAGTATTTGGATGTTTTACAATGACGCTAATGGCAAAGTAACAACCCTGATTTATGATAAAGGATGACCTCAGCTTTTCCATCGTTAACTTCCCGTATTCCATTATCATCTGCATATAGTGTTTATGTCTTCCAACTGATTTGATACAAGCATGTTCTCCTTATGGTCAACTTTCAAACCAAGGTAGGTTATTAACAAATGAGTTGATATTACAGGGGTTTCTACAGGGATTGCTTACTCCTCCTCGGCACCTGATTTCACCTCTAGTGTTTCCAGGAGTCCGTGTTTGCCTTGCTCGCGTTATTTGTGTAATTCTCTATTCCTAATAGTATTTATGATATTGATTACTGTTCGTTATCCTTACGTTTTAATCTATTGTTAGACCGTTCTTTAAAGACTTATTTTGACTACATATTACTTTGCTTACCTGTTCAAGATAATGGGCTCATGGAGGGTGTGACCGGTCAACAGGGGATGCTTACTCCTCCTAAAGACCTCTGGTAATTCCAGGGGTCCGTATCTCCCTGCTCTTAATTTTGTATTTTGACAGAATTTATGAGGTTGATCAATGTTTACTATTCAAACCAGGATGAGTGTAAAGTGGACATTAGTATAACTCGCTCGTGTGTTGTGATTTCTGTCAAATAGATAATAAGAGAAAGGGATTCCGCCATGATCTCTCTGTAACTTAACACATGGAGAAGAAGAGAATCGACGCGATACTAGTACATGTATATCTTATCTTCATTGTTTTGTTACTCGGCAATCAAGCCAACAATGTCAAGCATTTCGAAATATTTTTCACACTATAATAGTAAAACAATTGTCAGTTGCATTTACTTAACTTTTCAAGCTTTCTAAGACGTTGTGCATTATTACTTGTAAAGATATGTATATCAGTTCATTTATAATTACCATTCATGTCAAATAGTTCGACCCGAGTTACTATGTGTCACTTCCATTGCTGTCACAACTGAACATTGCATATTTGAAATCACAATGATAAACAAATTGTTTTATTGTTTAAGTCATATCTTACAACACACATGCTTATACTCCGTTTTGGTAACCATTTCTAGAGGTTTTGCTTCTGTGCTTTTTGTTGGTTAAGAACATATCTGAACCTATATAATCCTCGCAATCAGTACTCTAGACAAGGTTCACATTCCGTACTCTTTCTAAAATTAGAGTATTTCAGACAATATTGCTAGTACAGATCGATTCAGGCCATGAACTTAATCCTGTCTTAATAGTAGTGATGGTTTTATAAATTTAGGGTCCCCTTGGAAGTCAGTATTGGTTCAAGGAAGAATTAGATATCCCTTGTGATGTTTTCATAATGTCATCCTTATTCTATTGCCAGTGGTTTTGTCAATATATGTTCAAATCATATGAAATAAGTAAAGTCCATTCCAATCTTTAATTTACTGTTCATAATGTCGAATTACCTTTTCTATTAGTATCAATTTAATATTGACTTCATTTGAATCATTTACCTACACCATTTACTTAATTTTGTGTTTGATAAGTCTATATTTCCATTAACAATTTATTATATTTTAGAGAGAAAAAACTTTCAATTTTCCTAATTGAATTTATATTGTCGATGTATTGAATTAATATCTAGACTTGCTCAAGTCTGTATATAATGTTTATTTCATTGTATGCATCTGCTGTCTTTTATAACTTGTCTGTGTTTTAGAACAATTACATGAACAATATCAAAGGGAGCAATCAGCAAATATCTTTTAAAACAAATAAATTAATTAATCTTGAAACACTACATATCCAATTTATTTTTAATTTTACAAATTCAAGTTAAAATCAACTACAGAATTACACTCAAGGAGAACACATAAAACAAAAAAGCGCATGCATATTCCATGTTAAGAGATTTCAAACTAATTACATGCAAGTCTTACGTAAGTAGTGTTTGTGATTTGGGAATCATTAGTGTTTCTTCATTAATTAAATACTTTTTAGAATTTAATGTCAAATGTACAATTTAGTTGCTAATGTCTGAAATGAAACGTCTTCTGAGTTGCACACGAGATCCTGGAACTACAAACATTATACTGAAACGCCTCGGTATACTACCGATATTTTGTGTTATTTTTCCTGTGACGTCAACTATTGTTTTCCACCGTACATTAAAGTTCCATTTACACGGTTTTGTGCTCAAAGCGTTACCACGAGTTGTCCAATAACTAGTAAGTAGTTATAGATGGGCTTTGGGGAGAATAAAAGTGATAAAATTACACAAAGCGGTGAATTTCTTTTAACGGAAACTATCTGAATAATCCCATTGCTGAGGCTTACGTAATAATTGCTAAACCCTTAAATCACGGTTCTACGGTTTATAATTACTTTTCCATTTTCTGCCAACTCTCATCAGTATAATTTGAATATATTTTAGTAGCTGTTTCTTCACTGTATAAAGGATTTAGAGTAAAATAATTAACTACTATACACCGATTGAACATCATTGACCGTTGACACAACTCCATTATCTTCATGAAGAACTTCTTATAAATTACCGTTACAATATTTCACAAAATTGAATAGATAGTATTTTTAGATATTTTTGCATCGGTTCTAGCTTCTGCATTGGATCCCAAACATATACCTTGGTATCTTACAATGTTTTATGCTGCACATCAGTCTATATTGCAAGCTTTATATTTGTAAGACAAATGTCATTCATCGAAAAAGATAAGTAGTTTTATTTTTGTCAAGTATTTCCGGGATGCATTCATCTGCACGTCTAATAATAATCACAATACACCGTACATGTATAAAAAAATTTTTACCATGCATATTTCTGACCTTCCATTTTCCCCAGATCTAAAGAACGTCAGCTAGATAAGCAATACTTTGGTCAACCATGTTTGTTTCTAAATTAAAACGATATACACGTAGTTTCACTGCTGTCTAAATCTAACTGTGTTTCTTTTACATTGTTTTAATCAGGCCTATATTGAAAATAGATGTATTACATAACATGTGACAGCACTAATTCAACGTGATGTCTGAAATTCTGAATCACTGCAGCACAAACGGCACATGACATTTCTGTCATTTCCATTTTGATTGCCAATTTCAGGTCATGCAATGTTTCGGGAGTAGGTTGGTAAAGACGATTCTTCAGATAACTTCAATCAAAAAATCTCAAATCTCAAATCTGGAAAGTGAAGATGCCATACATTGTTTCGAAAGAGATGAAATTGTCACTGAATGTTTTCTCCACATACAGAGGTGTGGGTTGAAGCACCATCTTGAAGACACCAGATATCACTGATATCAATGCATTTTCTTGACAAAGCTGGAACACATTTTCTCCTGAGCAAATGTATAGATAACACTCACAGCTAACAGTTTGAACATCTCCATCCGAGTCCTAAAAAGTGGGGTCACTGAACATCACCCGAGTCCTAAAAAGTGGGGTCACTGAACATCACCCGAGTCCTAAAAAGTGGGGTCACTGAACATCTCCATCCGAGTCCTAAAAGGTGGGGTCACGCCAGAACTGAGTGTAGTCCAAACTATGACTGTGTCCTCATGTACTGGCCTCTCCAAATGAATAATATCGAGTTTTCTGTTCTCAAGAAACGACCAAAAATGCGCTTCAATCAAATTTTGTCAACAATATTTGCCATGTTCCTGTGTCCATTTAATTAAACTCTGCAAGTGTTTTTTAAGATGTTGCATGTTGTGCACAGTATATGGTGTTAATTTCATATCAGATAGAATCATTCTGTAAACAATTGTTTTCCCGGCACTATGGTTTATGTCCTTTGTCACTTTCTGGACTGACCTGTGAGGAATTTTTTCAATCACTCTTTTAACTCTTGAAGTGACACCGGTGTCTTAGCAGAGTTTGGTTTTCCTGTATTCTATTGATTCTGATCATAACAGGCCACTGAATCTGTTTTTATTAAGTTCTACCTGATGTAAATACTCTAAATGCAGTTATAGGTGAATGACATTCAAAATTCAACTTTATAACTTCAACACTCTGTTCCGTGGACATAACCATGTTGACAATTTGATGTTTCATTACGACTTCATATATGATATCATTACAATCTAATTAAAATATCATTACACCAAGAAAATTTCCCGTACTTTTTATGATAAAATTTTTATTTTTTTTCATTTCCTTTCAAATGGCATTTTAATCTTTAAAATACTAAATATTTAACGGGTAATTATAATGGGAACTGGTATTGAGACATCCTTTACTTAATTCACGTCTAATGACGTTCTATGAGAATGGTTTATTGCATGCGTATTCCAAAACTCTTTTTTGAAACAATTTCTTTAATAAGTTTCTCTTTCTGAAAATCTGATTTGTCGATTTGTTTAGACTATGTTGGTAAGGGAGCTTCTGTCGTCAGTGTCGTCAGTGTCTGCAGCGGGTGGAACTTTTGGTGTAGTTTTGGTGTAGTTTTGTACAGTACACTGATACAACAGAAAACCATGAACAAAGAAGGAGGGATATCTTACCCCCAGAAGTATTCTTTAGATAGTTGTGAAATTTTATTTTTCCAATATCAGATTTGTTAACTTTCAAATTCCTTGTACAACGAATTTGATTGAATTTCAATTCAAAGAATACGGAGTCATAAAGAAAACAATATACATCATATCTTGGTCATGATTTGTACAAGATATGAAAAGATAACTTTACAAATACACTCCAATATCATTGCTCAAAATCAAATGAAATTATATTACCCCTAATCTTATGTCCTTGAGATATACACATGTAGTCTGGTCCCCGCGCCACCACTCATTGACCATTCGTTCTAGGGTCAGGTGACCGAGGGCACTTGTCATAAGATGAGAACATATCTAAACGCTGTCTTTAACCAGAGTAACTGAACCACATTATAAATGTATCTGTCAGATGCACATCTTGATGTTTTCCTTAGAATGTTTGGTCATGTAATCAATACCATAGCCTTGAGAGATGTCTAGATTGTCTGAAATCCCTGTCGTGATCACCTCAGTATCCAAAGAGACTGTCAGTACATGCATTATTTGTAAAAACAACTCTCTTATAACCTGATTATAAGCATCAATCGAAAATTAAAACGGGGTAAGGATATGTGTATCCGATTAAAGCAAACCGATAATGCTCCTATTTTTTGCAATCACCGACTCGGAATTTAGAGTAATGTGCAAGATCGCAAATGTATATTCCAGTTTGGTTTTAATTTGTATTTCGTACATTAAAAAGACGTGAGACCCGTTTATGGCGGGAATTTGGGTAACCCTATGCATAATGTGCTATAATAATATTTACCGTTATGTATGTAGCATGATTTAGCGATGGCGTGCAATCACAAGCGTGAATTAACGAATTGAGATACGCCGATTTTAAAGTTCCATGTTTTTGCTTTCTATCTTATTTGATTTACATGTTACTTACACAGTCATAAGTAAACGTCGAGTAAACTGACATTCATAAATGCTTATTTCCAATTTTCTGATATTTGTAACATCGAAACGTAGGCGATCTTTGTATTTATCAAGCCTGACACACGCAGCTAGATTCCTGATTAGAAAATTATTTTCTTAAATAAAATTGTATCACAAATACTTTAAAAAATATTGGTTAAGAAGTAAATATTTTGGCAATCTGTAGATTCTATAAATATGAATTTTTTATTCCAAGCGGTAGGAGAATGGTGTTAAATTGCACAGAGAGAGAGAGAGAGAGAGAGAGAGAGAGAGAGAGAGGTGTCAGAATGTATGGGTGCATAGACAAGTTTAGACTCCGAGAAATTATACTGAGGAACTTTTATACCAGAGTTATTGCAAGCTAAGTCATTGTATTTGTTGGAATGTCAATGTGGGCGCATCGGGTGTTAGATATATTGGATTATTTAAATCAGGCCAGCCAAAACAATCGATCATGGATCTTGTGGATGTTTGATCACTGGGAGTTCACGCATAAGATACTTTTTAAAAATCTTATGTTCAAAGTAGACCTGGATTTTAATCTCGGCTGAGATTCGACTTGGCTGAATATTTGGACTGATGCCTTCACCGAATCTCGGAGCAGTCCTTCATAATTCATGTCTGGCTTACTTTCAGCTTTGGCAGGTTCTAGCAATTAATGTACACTTGGGTGACACTACTGTTCGCTTCAAATAAGTGATTTGACTATTAAACTAACTTTCTATCACTATTAACTTTGCATTGCTTACCGTTTAGGTATAAAAATCCTAAAATGAAAAGAGTCACTAAATTTTCCGTTTAAATGATGACTTCCATGACACAATATGTTATCTCCTGAAATTGAAGAGTTCATATAGTCTATATTATCTAGTTACTGATACAGTGTATCTCCACATACCGTCTTGTATATCGCTAAAAATGACGTCATTCTTAGAGACATTCACAGAGCAAGACCTCAGTCAAACTGTCTCATAATTTAGATTGGGGACACGATTTAGACTCAAGAAGAGATATTTAACCCCAGAGAGTCATTATCAAGTTTCGGTAGCGCGGTTGTGGAAAGCGCGATATAACTTCTATATTGTATGACTATATTTTATTTTCCAATTAAGGGCCCTCAAGGGGCAGCATGAAGATACATACAAATAATGTACATATACAAGTAAAGAAAGAAGTGATTACATAACACATAGTTATATACAAATACAGTGTCATATATTGTTCAAAATAAATTTTCTAGTTATACTTAGAATGGATGGCTCTTCAGAACATAGTATGCAAATGAATATTTGTTCATCATTGAGTTTGATAAAAAATTTAACTGTTTTTTCTATAGCACCACAAGAAGATTTTCTTTCATCAGCAAACTTTTCACATTTAATCAAAAAATGAATCTCATCACCTAATAAACCGGAGTTGCATTTGTTACATATTCGTTCATTCCTAGTAATACCAGAATATCTACCAACTTCAATCATTAATTTATGAGCAGATATCCGTAACTTACAAATAGATCTTCTAATATCAAAATTTTTTAATTTTATTAAGATAGTTCTCAAAACCAAAGTGCTCCTTAAGTTTAAAATAAGTGCACAGTTTCCCATCAATTAATTTATTTCGATTACTGTGTATGTGTGTCAATTGGTACCAAGGGAGGTAACTCGTATGGTAAATCCTGTGCAATCATACTTTACTGAAGACAAAACTCTCTAGGTCCACTGACAGTGGCATTACACAATGGACATTGAAGGGGTTAAGTAATCAATAAATACAATTTACGTTGATGGGGTAGAGTTCAACCGACAGAGGGGCATGCCAAAATATTTTTCGAATAGTAGAGAGTGTGTGTTTGCTCTTTGCATTAAGACGAATTAATGTGATGTTATTGCTTGATAGGCTATAAAAGTTATATCATTATATACATATGGCAAAAATATTCCAACAGACCAACAACAAAGTTACTCCTTTGTGAAAAGTTCGTAGAGAGAGAGAGCAATAATTTTGAATTCAGTATAACAACTAACTCTGTGCCTTTATTTAGAATATAGCTATTCAATTGTTTATTGTCAAATCTGCTGGCCGAGAGTCACCAGAATGTTGTGCACATTGCTATAGCTCTTTGATCAATCAGTACAGTTTGACAAATTAGATTTACTTTTCTTGCACATGGACCGCGGCGGTGGCCGAAAGGTTAGAGCGTTCGCCCCGCATGCGGAAGGCCGGGGTTCGAATCCCGGCCGCGACAGACCTAAGTCGTTAAAACAGGTAGTGACAGTTCCATTGCCAAAACGCTCGGCATCAGGTGTGAATGTCATGGGTCCTCGGAGATTACCTTAAAAACGGATGACCCATGTCACAGTAGGTGTGGCACGTTAAAGGACCCTCACTGCTCAATGGCCGGAAGCGTCGAGCATAGGCTTAAATTTGAAGCCCTTCACCGGTCTTGGTGACGTCTCCATATGAGTGAAAAATTCTCGAGCGAGAAAAAAATCTTGCACATGGGAATTCTGGGTCCTCCGCATATCTTCATTGCAAAGCGATGGCAGATAGTTGAAATGGGGGAAAGCAGCAGTGGTGCAGGTATGCCAATGAGATAAATTGGTCATCAAGTGAGTATTCACCATGCATCTGTCCGCAAGATTTTCAGATAATACCACTTGACAAATGACATTAAATATCGTGCAAGATCTGGAAAGCACCAGAGAACATACACTGTGTGATTATTCATTAATATCAACATTAATGAAATACATGTATGCGTTATTTGGAACTATAAAGATACATCTCTATTACACAAATATATATATATATATATATATATATATATATATATATATATAATGAAAGCGCTAAAGCTTTACGGAGGATTTCTGTGTTTTCTTTTCATATTTTCAAATTGAAAAATCTCTTTATTTTTGATTGTCGTAAAATGTAACTTTGTACATATATAATTATGTTTGTTTGTTCCTGTTCATATCTAATTATATAATGTTCTAGTTGTCAATTACTTATAACTCTCCATTACCTTGGAGGAAATAAAGAATATCTTATCTTATCTTATATATATATATATATATATATATATACATGTATATATATATATATATATATATATATATATATATATATATATGCTATAATATTATATTGTACATTTACATAAAATCATATGATAGGATAATTTAAAACATAATTATGCTGTTACTATAAATGTCTTCATGTTCTATGTGTCTGAAGCAATGTGAATCAGATCGTTAGATCAGTGATGAATAATACAGTTACTTTGATATAAAGTTCAGTTGCTTACGTTTTTCAATCGAACCTTAGCGAAACATAGATCAGGAGGGTCCTTCGCGTCCTGAGCGCAGAAAGGTTGGGAAGTCTCGTGAAAAGGAACAGGGAGAGGTCAAAGCACAACATCGAAAGGAAGACCACCACATGACCAAGGCAAGGATGGAAGACAACATGTACTTCGAAACAGAACAAGTGTTGCTTCGGAAGATTGAATAGCTCGAGACAGAAGACAACATACAGCGTTTGAAGGGGACCCATTTCGCGGCATGACAAACACAGCTACACAGGTGGCTGACGTGAGACCTCAGGGGTACAAAGATACATCTGCATCGGGATCTGTGAGCAACCTGACTACTGATTCTATGAAATAAATGATGACAGCAGCTATACCGGTCATGTCGCAGTTATTTCCGTCTTGCAAAAACAGTCGTGTGTCCACAAGAGAACAACAAAAACAAGCCCACCCAATCAAAGCAGCCCTACCGGTCCATCCACCCAATCAAAGCAGCCCTACCGGTCCATCCACAGGAAGAAGCAACGACAAATCAGTCATGCATAGTGTGGTAAAGGTATGAAGGATGAGAAAATTTCACCAAACTCTGTTAAGCAGAAAACGGGGATAAAAATTGACAATATAACACAATTGTGGAATTCTTTTTACATATATTCTGGTATCTATTATCAGCTCTAAGCATTTTCTCCAAGTCCCTAATATAATATGAAATATGGGCAGGTGTTTGTTTCTCAGTAGGCTGAAAAGTTAAGTATTGGTGGGGCGTTACATCTCAGTTTTTCCCACAGAGAGTTCTGTTGCTAAATTTATAGATGCAAAGTGAACATGAGGAATACCTCCACCCCCAATTTTTTTTAACCTGTTCATTCATCGTATTGACCCTTGTTTGTACCTAGATTGCATACCACCTAAGACGTTAGAGAGAGTCGAGATTGTTTGAGTAAGATCTTTAAAATCTAGGACATGCGGAAGGTGTTGGTGCGATAACGAACCCTCTCTGCATGGGTTCCGAGTCCATAAATAGAATTAGTTATTCATCTTTAAGATGATAATGACACTATGGAAGGAACATGGCATACCAGATTGAAGGTTCAGGTTTATTTTGACAAGCGTTGGGTATTAAGTAAAGAATTCAAGACGAAGAGTCTGTATTATCTGGATATTGTATCTTTTACAAAACAGATACATCGTATCGGATATTGTCACAAGACCATACAAGCCAAATTGGTCAAAACAGGTACATGTAGGTAAGATATTTAGCTTGATAACAATGACATGCCTTTGCAGATTTGAATAGGATTTCATTGATAATATTCATTCTTAAACCCCATTATATTGTTTCGTCTCGTTGCTTATCAATAGTCCGTGCGGGTCCGTGAATTTTATTTCAAAATTTATCATCATTGACCGAAAATTGGACGACGATATTCCACTTACATAAATTTGGAGTAGTAATATTAAGAAATTTCTTTAAATGACTTTCTTCCTTCCTTTCAAACTCTTATCTCTAACCTGTCTTCTTTTCTTCTATAAAAAACGCCCAAAACTTTCATCTATACATAATGTATACTTTAATATTAATTATGAATCATTTATGTAATTGAAAATAATCTATTATGTGTGTATATGTATTTGTGTCTGTATGTACATGTGTATGTGTATGCGTAGATATGTACATGTATGCATATGTTGTTGTTTGCTTGTGTAAAAAGATTGTGAATATGAAGGTTTATAAAAAAAAATATCAAAAAAAGATTAAGAAACAAGGGAAATCAATTGATGACTTTGATACCAAACTATAGTAGAAAGACGACGAAGAATAAGAACACGTAGGTGGATTAAGTACAATATGGTCTATATCTAGGCACTGCAAAGTTTGTTTGCGATCAAAAAGTTTGAAAGCTATATTAAGTTTTATTGTAGGAAATACCGGGTGTAGATTTGAATTTGAAATAAGTTGGAATACAAGACTGAACTCTGTTTTGACGAAAAATGTTGCTGATGTTGACGACATCTATTCCTTTGTTTGTAAATTTGAACTTGAGGAACTGGCGGCATGATTCTGAAGATATCATTCATGATCCACGGTGGTTTAAAGAGCCTGTGGTTGACAACATCCATAAGCATAGAGTTGAGTCTTTATTGTTGAAAAATCCAAGTATGGACTAGTTGTGACTTCTTAAAATAACGCATGTATAACTGTCAGTGGAACAGAGTAAACTTTTGTGTGAACATGATGTGGACCTAATAGTCTGTTAATCAAACGTGACATCATTTATACTTGCTCTTTTATATGAACGATATCCATGACTGCGTTTCCGTCTTTAAGCATTTGGACAGAGTCTCATCACATTCACGATATTTCCTTGTGGACTAGTCAAATTTCCCACATCATATACCTGATCAAGATATAGGGCTCACGGCGGGTGTGACCGGTTGACAGGGGATGCTTACTCCTCCTAGACACCTGATCCCACCTATATCTAGGGGTCTGTGTTTGCCCAACTCTCTATTTTGTATTGCTTATATGAGTTATGAGATTGATCACTGTTCGTTTTCTTCACCTTTCATACATTATCATTGACCCATATTGAAATACAGTACCCAGAGCTTTGATCCAATGATCTTTTCGTTGTCTACAAAAAGGGGTACTTAATGTTGGATTGTTTGTATGAAGGTAAATGTTTTATAGAATTCTGACCGTCGTCGATAATATGGAGTGGTTAGGGTAATTAAGGTGCTTGCAATGAAGTTGGCTACCACCGTTCTTTATTTGAAATATTTACCCCGATATTCTTTTATTAAGTGAACACTTAGTTTCTCCTACATACGAGGATGACTTAAATGGAAAGTAAAATTGGATAATATACCCAGCAATTGAACTTTATTCTACGAAAGTATATGATAAAAATCATTTTGGAAAATATATGGAATTGGTACTAAATGTTAATATGATGCCATCTAATAATTTAGCACAAAAGGTCTCAATCTTGTTTAATGGAACATGACCCATGGTTGAAAGTGTAAAGACAACTCTGTGACTAGTTATATTTGTAAACTGTGTATTGAAAACCTCCATAAATGTTAAATTCAAAGAAAGAAACCTTGGATATACTTTTCAGCTCCAGACCCTTCCCTTAGTATCAAATACAATTTGGTAACTTGCAAGATTTTATCTTTGTGTAATACTGCCTCAACTAGTATTCTATCTTCAACTAGCTTCAGACGAGTTTTAATCATGTCTGGCTATTCTTGAAGGAATTCAACAGTAGTGTGATGTTGACTACACAATCCTCCTTGAATATCATGTTCAAAGAAGTTGTGTACACAACCTGGTTGTGTCAGCTTTCCTTGATGTACAATACACTTTTCTACATTCTAATAAAGAATATCTTTATCAATATCTATAATGTTAAAACTATCCCATAATCTGGAATAAGTAGGATTATATTGTTTTATCGTCTTTGGTATCGTTGTCCTCATCATCACCACCGTCTTCTTCGTCCTCATCATCGTCATCATCACTTTTTTCCTCTTCTTCTTTGTCTGGGTCGTCGTCAGTGATTCTCCTGTCGTTTTCATCTAGAACTTGCAATGTGACATCCAGTTCTGCATAGCGAAAAAGAAAGGCTTGGTTTAGGTTTCAGTGTAGAAAACATTGATATGTTCTAGCAAAAACATGTCCCGTTACATTATTCTTTTGACTTAAAAAATCAAATCAACACATTGCAAAAAATGTCAAAATTGTACAAGTACTTTCGTGTGCATTTGCATTTTCAAAATTGTATGCTTTTAAATTACTCAATTCATGTTGTTTGTAGTTTCCAGGTACAATATAGTGGTATATACAGAATCCATATACATATCATACCAGGAGAGTTTAACAGGTACAAATTTTAAAAAAAAAGATAATCATTTAATTTTGATGATAGTAAATGTTTACACACGTAAAAATGTAATGAAATATTTCCAAACTGTGAAACAAACCATCTATCTCTTTGATGAGTTCCTGTTTTTCCATTTCGTTTTTGTCAAATCCGTTCAATGTCAAGTGAAAAACATTTCCCTCATATTCAGCTAGGAAGGATTTACCATCTCTGGCTGGTTTCATAAAGTAGAACTACAGGGAAATTAACAGAAGTAAATCAACAAATATATCAATAAAAAGCTGAATCAATATACAAGGTAACCGTAAGAAATCCTCCTCCACGTGTTCATTTATTCAAGAAAAAATAGTAAATTTGAATGTCGTTCTTAATTGTCATTGCAATTTTCATTTCGGATTTATCTTGATATGTTTCTGAATCATTCTTAAGTAATCCCGTTCTACTGCAACAAAGTACAAGAAATTCTCTGTCCCTTCTCTCGGTAGCATGCACCCTGATATTTTATATGAAGTGGTAGGGTAGGGACTTGATTAAATCCTTACACATTCTTTCCACACAAATTTTGACTACGGATCGGTCCGTTTATTTGATCAAAATATAGGGCTCACGGAGAGTGTTACCGGTCATCAGGGGATGTTTACTCTTCCTAGGCATCTGATCTCACCTCTGGTATATCCAGGGGTCCGTGTTTTGCCCAACTCTTAATTTTGTATTCCTTATAGGATTTATGAAAGTGACCTTCACCTTTTCATTCATCACCTTGTCACTGTTTCTCATGTTTTCAAAAGTGTGTATGGTATTCAAGAAAAAGTCAATATATCTGATTTATCGACCAGCGATTTGTCTGACATCCAGTCTCGTAAAACAAATACTGGTATTAATTGCATTTACGTGAATACTTAATTCCACGCAATACACCACTATTAAGTAAGTATTACTAAACCTTTCTGAATAGAAATTTTGTAAAACGTATATGCACCCTTCAGTTGAATTACGTTTAGAAAACATGGCAACCTTTTGACCTGAAACCAGTGTGAATTCCGCAAGTAATAATCAATATGCCTTTAATGTTTGATGACTATTTAGTTAAAGGATGTTCAGTTATCGGTTAAGCAACAATTGCTGTATGCATGATAGAAAAGCAAGAGATGTTTGACTTTGAACATCATTAATGGGGATTATTTACTAACTCATAACCAACCTACTTGGATGGGACAACACTATCTGTATGTGTATTAGAAAATATCATGACCTTTTATCTTTTGATTTGCATATTAATAGGGACCCTGTACTAAATATCACCAAGCTGTCAATGAAATTTGATAAGTATTGGGCAAATGATTCATGAGGAAAACAGTTGTTTTATATACGCAAAAAATTCCATGACTTTTGACATATCAATCAATAAGGATCATTTATAGGTCTTGAACAAATAGCCTATATATGTGTATAATTGGTGACCATCAAACAAAAGATTCTCTGATATTGTTTTACCATAACTGCTGTATGTATGCTAGAAAATGTCACGACCTTTGTTCTTCTGACCTGAAGATGAATAGGGTCGTCTACTAGTCATAACCAAATTGCCTGTGAATTTGATTGCTATCAGTAAAAGAGTTCTGCGATCATTGGTCAGACAACGAGTACTGTATGTATGCTGGTGAAACTGTGACATTTTAATCGATTGACCTGAAAATAAATTGTGATTATCTACTAGTCATGACCAAGTAAAATATGGAGTTTGATGACCATCGGGAAAAGTGTTTTCTAGAGATCACAAGAAAATCATAATATCTATCGACCGACCGAGCATCGTAAAAGAGGAAAGGGTATTTTTGTTTCTAGTCTCTTCTAGCATTTTATATCCGTATAGAAATGTCATTAACTCTATGTGAAGTGTACATATTTGTAATACATTCAGAGTTGAAGCAGTGAGGACTCTTTAACGTGCCAACGCCTGACGTGACAGGGAATCCCGGTTTTAAATGTCATCATAGTTCCAGTAGACCAACGTCTCTTACTCTCATAGGAACACTATCTATGTTTGACATTGCAATGATATGAAAGGGTTGAAACCTATGAACCCCAGGTCACGATACTTAAAGTACGGAACTTCCATTACTGGTCACGAAGGAGGGGGTGGGGTGGTATAATAACTATCGAAGGACATAAAACTATAGAAATTATTTCCATTACTTCCAAACATCATTTTACTTTTATGATTCATTACTCACAAACGCATCTGGTTTGTAGCTTGCCAGACATTCCCAGCTCTCAATGTCCCAAATCCTCATGAGGTTTTCTTCTTCCAAATCACAGAATGACATCATATAAGGTCCGTTAGGATTGCCAAATAAGTCTACCATTTCTGTGTGTCCGCTTAATTTCATATGAAGACATCCTATCAAAAGGGATTTAAAAATGTATCTTCAAAGCAAGATCATAATAAACCTAAAACAGAAAAATATAAAAAAAAAAAAAAAAAAAAAAAATAAATAAATAAATAAAAAAAATTAAAAAAAATATTATATACATTTCAAGTAGATTTTTTTTTACTTCATTTTATATTTTAGTCTTTATTTGCAGGTCTTTTATTGGTTTATTATCATTGATTATTTGCACAAATATTGTACAACGCATAGAAACTATATGTAATTTTGCGCTTTATAAATGAATAATGATAATAATAATTGGACATTCCTTAAGTCTTGACGTAATGTCGATGAGAAATACACAAAAATATTTTTTTTTTAAATTAATGGCAAATAAAGACTTCGGCAATCCTCAGTGGATGTCGTCATAATTGCGTCATAAAGTCAGTATATTGACAACATAAAAAACACAATTCTAAACTAAATATCTACTTGCAAACCTTTTTTTATGTCCCATAGTCTGATTGCACCATCCTGGTACGCTACAGCCAAGAGTTCGTCTTTGATTAGCAGCATTTCATTCATGTCTAACCCACTCAAATCTTTGCCTTGTACCTTATACATCTTAAAAGCCGCTTCGTCAAATAGTATTTCTTGTTTGTCTGTAAAATATACATGCACCCCCTGTAAATTCATTTCAAAATACTGAAAGTGTATTATGCTGGCCTTTTCAAATATCCACGTATTTTCAAACCTATGTATAGTAGCGCAATAATATAGAAATAAGTGAGCCTTGGAATCTATATTTATATCAAACAATACTTTGCATAAATTAATGAAACAAAACGCACGTGAAAAATGCTATATCAAAATTACCACGAAATAGATATCGGCAACTTACCATCTTTTTTATTCCAAACAAAGGGCGCAGTGATAAATTCCTTTTTGTCTAATTGTATCGATCCTATGACGTAATCCCCCTGACTAGAAACTACAACATCTATACCCAGGTCAGTCACGCTTGGTCCAAACATCTCTTTGCTGAATACCTTTATTATTTTCTTCTTTTCAACATCACAAATAAGAAATCGATCATCTTCAGTGACGCAAACCACAATATGGCCATCTCGGGAAACCTACAGAAGAACAGAAAATCAAAATTCATATTATCTACCTGGTACAATGTCAGATATAGTATCGCTATTCCTAAATGTTAACTCATTTTGTTCATATCTCACGAAAATGCAGGAAATATTTCAATTGAAATGATTTTGAGAATCTGTGACGTAATATATGTTGTTACGAACATCAGCTGATTTTCGAAGTTTGGATCAAGTTACCCTACCTTGTCGTCAGTTTTTTTTAATGTAACGATTGAATCGAGTAAATTGCTACATGTACATACCGTGCATATATTCTCTTTGTTCTATTCATGATGCCACTTGTAGAATTTTAATTTTATGGGTTAAGTTTCAGGGCGATTGTATGTAAGGACTTAAGTCCCTAAAATATACCCCATCCCTGCTAAAGAAGCCACCATTTAAATGAATTTTGACTTACTCTAACCTAACTGATCAAATTAGCATTAAAATTGTAAATTTTATTCAGATTCTGGACCGCTGAATTGAAATAGTAAAAAAGATCTTCTTATCATAATAACTAATGATTGATTATGAAAGGGTTAAGTTAACCTGTCTCATAACCCCTATAAAGAATACAAAATTAAATGTTGGGCAAACATGGGCCCTGTATATACCAGAGGTGGGATCAGATTCCTAGGAGTAGTAAGCATCCTCTGTCCACCGGTTACATCCGCCGTAAACCCAATATCTTTACCAGGTAAACGGAGTAATTCGTACTCAAAATCAGTGCGTAAAGAACGGCCTAACAATTGGCATGAAACACATCAGACAGCATCTGACCCAATACCATGATTGTTTGGCAAACTAGACCATTATAACGACCATAGAATTTGCAAATTACTGAGTTTGAAAAAAGACTGTTGAAACCAACGTCGTACGAAGCAGACATGGAATAATTTGTGTTGTCTTTTATCTCGAGTTCACAGGATATTGAATCGACATATGAATGAAAATTATCAATGTTATTAGACAATACGCCGTCGATATATCTAAATGTCAAATAGGTCACATCTAGATATTTTGTCTTCTCATGTATAATCCTATGTAATACATTTTGTCTCATAATGTAAAAACAGGTCAGAAAGTAGCACAACTTGTGCCCATGGGAATTCCAACAGACTGTTAGAAGACGACTACGAAGATGTTGTCAATGTGGAACTTCAGTGTATTTTTAATACCAACTTCAGAGCACTTTTGCGTAAAATCAGAGTGGCGTTTAATAAAGTAATTTTTGTATTTATATTTGCCTTTATCATTTTTGTTGAAGAAGCAACTGCCCATGATGTCAAAAATTGTAGTCTTCAATTCATCGGGAGGACTGATCGTGTAAAGTGTTGAAATGTTATAAGTTTTGATGTTGTTGAATTGAGAAAAGTTTTTGTGATTTCAAATTTACGAGGTCTTTGGAATTTGTTAGAATTGATATTTGATTTACATCACTTCTGGCATGTGTTTGGGTACAATACGGTTGAAGTTTGTCATTCACACCTGTTAATATTTTTGTGATGAGTATATATAGGGCTTGGCTTTGATTTTAGGTCTTCGAATTATTGCTTTGTCTAACCTTGGCCCAGTAAGGGGCGGTGAGGTTCACCCAGAAAAGTTTTCATGCTTTCGGCGCTTCTGGCTAAATTGTTTTAAAGATTCCAAACTATGTTAAATTTTCCTGTCATGCGACAGCAGGTTGTTTTATCTATTACTACTGTATCAAAGCACAATTTTACACTACAGAAGGATGGGTGAAGAGTCATCATTATCGAAAATGTTTTTAAGCATAAAGACTGTTACCAACTAGGACTGTCTTAGCAGGAATAATACCCCGCAGGGTACAATGTATGGCGCGAAATAGTGAGTTTGTGCTCATTGAAGAATAAACACATTCTTTTGACATTCAAATTCTTTAGAACAATTAGTGTAAATGCAATACTATATATTCTGCAATAGTGTGTTATTCACAATATTGGAGATATGCTTAACATAATTTCTGCATGGATGACTACTATTCGGCGTACATGAGCCAGAAAACGACACATCTTTGATTAACAAAATTACCCACAAATAGATGGACAGATAGGCAGAAAAATGGACTGATGATTCCATTATACCCTCTCCTAAACTAATGCAGTAGTCTCTGTGAAAGAACAGATCTTTACAAAATGTAAAAGAGAATTACTAAGTCGATGAAGTTGAATACACGCCCGTAAAATGAAAATATCCATAATCTCTCGATAAAAAATAATAGGAGCACAACTTCATTATATACATAATATATACACAAAGTTTGAATCAAATCTGTTCATTGGTTTTTGAAATATACTTTGGAAACTGACAACATACCCTCAAAATAAAAAAAATACCCATAATATATCTATCAAAATACCAGGTGCACTTCATTTTTTATATAAGATATAAAAAACTTTTTAATGAAATATGTTCATTGGTAACCCTGAATAAATGATGTTTGTAATAAACTAACATCTGTAACACACGCATTCATGTATGATTACACATTTAATCCAGTCCCTTTTTTCATAATTTGTAAAAATTCTTAAACTACCATAATGTCATTGATAAGGCTTGCTTTTCCCTCGGTCCCACAGGGAATGATTGTTGTGACCTTTCCTGTGTTTACGTCATAACATTTCAGGTTTACTCTTCCTCGAGTTTGCATTATCATCTCTGGAAAAAATAGCCAGCAATTAAGTAGAAACATCAACAGAAAGATTTTCATTTTTTGTTTTAGGAAAATATTTTCATCATACTTTTGCCACTATTAAACAGACGCAGTGTTGCACATGATTTCGGTGTGAGGCCTTCAAACACCGTGACAACTGTATTTTACCCCAAGGATATCGCTTTGATTTTATCATTAGAGTTCATTAGAATGAGAGTGTCGTCATCATCTAAAAGTGTTTCCTCAGAAACTGTACAATCCTACAAGAAGAAAAAAATCAGTACGTTAGTTGATTAAAGCCAAATTATTGTTGT
Organism: Ostrea edulis; assembly: GCF_947568905.1. Taxonomy (NCBI): domain Eukaryota; kingdom Metazoa; phylum Mollusca; class Bivalvia; order Ostreida; family Ostreidae; genus Ostrea; species Ostrea edulis. The sequence continues at coordinate 51,655,373 of NC_079170.1, forward strand.
TTATATTCAACAAGAATAAAAATCAAAAGCACATATGTTATCCTTTATTAATAGTAAACGTTATCTTGTCCACAACAATTCTTCACGATGAAATGTGCACACAATAAACTCTAGTGAATATGATTTTGATTGCTCAAATGTAAATGTTAAATATTGGGCCATTGATGGATTTCTGCTTTTATATGACGGTGTACAACGATGCCTACGATAAGAGTGTATATACATGGTGAAAACAATAGAAATAGTCAGTTCAATATGTAGACTCATGTTTATTACCAATAAACGAGTGTTGACACAACATTGGTACATGTATAGGGCGATTATCATATAGAGAAAATATTATTCTCAAAAACAAATTTTTAGAATATACACATATGCATCTCTAAAAAGGAATACCAATGATCTTTGCACATGAAAGGTAAAGATAACGAACAATGATCAATCTCATAACTCTCACAAGCAATATAAAATAGTGATATGGGCAAATACGGATCCCTAATTACATCAGAGGTGGAATCAAGTGTTTAGGAGGAGTGTGCATCCGCTGTTGACCGATCACATCCGCCGTGAGCCCTATATCTTGCTAAGGTAAACGGAGTTATTCGTAGTCAAAATCAGTGTGCCACGAATTGCCTAAAAATCGGTATGAAACACGTCAGACAGCATTCGACCCAATGGTAGGTTGTAATGGCAAACTAGATTATCATAACGACCATAGAATTTGAAAATTGCTGCCTTTAAACGAAGCTGTTGAAACTCCTGCACCCTCAACTTATTTGTCAGTAGCCTGCCTCGATTTAAAACTGATCATACGCAGAACAAGCTCTTGCATATCAAATCAGTTGGAGAAGCTGAAATCATCCCGTGTATCATACAGTTGAGTATTTAGTTTACGTTAATATATATTTTCAATAAAATATATAAGTATGAAGCAGAAGTGGACGACTCTGTGGTGTCTTTTATTTCGAGTTCACGGGACTTTATCGAATCGACATATAAATGAAAATTATTATTGTTAGTAGATAAAACGTCGTTGATATATCTAAATATCGCATTGAAGGCCACAACAAGAGATTGTTTCTTCTCACGTAGAAATTTTTGAATAAATTCTGCTTCATAAGAATATAAAAACAGATCAGCTAACAAAGAAACACAATTTGTACAGACTGTTGAAAGACCTGATCATCAAAGACCACGAAGATATTGTCAATGAGGAACTCTAGCATATCTTTTATTTGAACATCGGAGTACTTGTACATGGAATCAGAATGGTGTTTAACAAAGTAAGTTTTTGGATGACTGATCACTAGATATGAATATTTCCGTTTTCCACTTTTGTTGACGAAGCAACTGTCTATGATATCAAAAGCTTAGTCATTATTTTATCGTGAGGAATGGTCGTGTAAAGTGTTGAAAAGTAATATGTTTTTATGTTGTTGATTTGACAAAATCTTTGCGATCTCAAGTTTATCAAAAGTTCCTTAGATTTTTTTAGACTCCACATTTGATTTACACCACTTCTGGCAAAGTACGTTTGAAGTTTCGCCTTCACAACTGTTAATATATATGTGCGTGAGGAGCAACAATAGGGGTTTGGCAGAGTACTTACCGGATCTAGCAATGTATCTTCATTTGTAATAATTTTTATGACGTTTAGAAATTCACAATAAGTACGGTAACTCATATTCATCCGACCCATTGACTGGGATATTAAATGTGTCTAAAACTGAAGCATGGTTTTGAAGAATTTCATTTTTTGAAAGTGCAGTTAGAGTATGAGTATGATTAACAAAAGTGGAATTAATGCTAAGTTCGATTAAAATACAATTGTAATCATGAGCCTTACAAACAAAGACGATGTTGTTGCATGCTTTGTCAGCTGGAATCAAAACATATTCTTCGTGTAACCTATCTAATTCTTTTATCACTTCTGGTTTACTAAACACAAAAGGATAAATGATACGTACTTCTATGTTAATGTGTTTAATATTCCTGAAAATGTATCAAGTTCTTTTTCATATGTAGTCCATCGTCTGGCATAATCTTCGACAGAATTCATAATAGAGACGAAGTTCTGTCGTCAATTGAAAGACCGAGGTTCTCTGTATTTGGGACCTTTTAGAATAAGCGATTTGAAGTCCTCATATTCAACTACATGTATATCAACATCACCAGTAATGTCCAGCTGGATTATAGTTGAAAGAAGGCAAAGTACAAGAACATGTATGTGAATTAAGTATAAAATGGTATAAAATGGTCTATATAGTTAAAAAGTTTGCATGCAATAGTAGAAGTATACATGTAGGAAATACAGGGTGTAGACTTCAATTTGAAATAAGTAGGGAAACAAGACTGAACTCTTTTATGACAAAGAATATTCCTTTGTTTGTAAATTTGAGTTTAAGAAGAACTGGCGGCATGATTCGGAAGTGTTAAGAACTCGCTGTCGAACTCAAAAGAATGAGTAGCAAACGTTAATGATTAATTTTAATATGCACTTGAGTTAAGAACTGAAGTATGATTACTTTACAAATGTCCAAACTTTTTTATCATAGATACGGAATTGGAAGGTTTGAAAACTTTTCAAAAGAAGAATTGAAAACACTTTCCTTGTACATGTATCAATTCAAACATTTACCATGATAAACTCCTTTAACGCGTCAACTGACAGCAATTTCGTCGGGTGTTAATTGGTTCCCCTCAAAGTACTATTCATTTGACAGATCGTATCATTCTTATATATACATGTTTTTCGAATATATACTATTACAGAATTATAGGATACAAACTTAAGTACTTAAGGTATATCAATACGTAGAATATGATTTGTGAACATCTGTCGCCATCATGTTTTCTTCTGTACTATCTGGCAAAGGGGGCCGAGTTCACAAATCTCGAACACGTTCCCGTGTTGTGTTACGAATAGAGTGATGACGTACATGTACTTGCATCTAGAAGGAACGTTCTTGAAGTGATCTTTATTTTACAAAGAAACTGTCAAGGACGTTCTTGAGATTATATCTAAGATTCCATACATACTACATTTGTATATTAATTGTAATATTAAATTTAACAGTCAGAATGATTGCATTGTTTATTGTACTTCTTTTTTTCTGTGATTTTAAGCTAGTTTTACACATCGAACTCGACAAATTCATTTCAAACTTTGGGTGAGGTTATCATTTATCAACTGTGGAACGTAAAGATCTCTGGAATAAACAAACTCTGATATAGATGTTCACTAAGGTTTCTTCGTACTATATACATGTATATACGTATCTTACTTTTAAAAAAATTCCCGAATCTAGCCCCTGCTGATAGAACCCATTCTTCAACTATTTACTTGCTGAAATACAATGAGAGCACTCTGAACACAGTCAGGTGACACATATGGGGCTAGTCCGATCATCAACCATGGTAGATGTTTAGTTTGACTTTCGAAACATAATTGCACATGCCTAGCCTGCTTCCAGACCTTCAATGCACATGTCTCGTTGCTAAAGTTTAACTATTCTGTAAGCATAGGTTGCTGTTTGGTAGTCCAGACATGCGCAGTAACAACTCTTCCGGTTTCGACCATAGGCACTTCGATCGTACTATGGTTGAACTCATGTTAATGTAGTTGATGATCTAACTCAGCCATGGTCTGTTGCATGGAACCATTCATGCAAGGTGAAGACAACGAACAGCGACCAATCTCACAACTCCCACAAGCAATACAAAATAAATAGCCGGGCAAACACGGATCCCTGGACACGCCAGAGGTGGGATCAGGTGCCTAGGAGAAGTAAGCATCCCCTGTTGACCGGTCATATCCGCCGTGAGCCCTATATCCCGATCAGGTAAACGGAGTCATCCGCAGTCAAAATCAGTGTGCCAAGAACGGCTTAACAATCGGTATTTGACCCAATGATAGGTTGTATTGACGAACTAGATCGTTATAACGACCATAGAATTTGCGAAATGCTGACTTCAATCGAGACTGTTGAAACCCCTGTACCATCAATTTGTTTGTCAGTAGCTTACCTCGATTTAAAAACTGACTATACGCAGAACAAACTCTTGCATATCGAATCAGTTGAGATATAAACACCATATGCAGGTGATAATGTAATATTGCTACATAAATATGGGAAGTTGACGATAAAGAAGCTGAAATCATCCCGTTTGTCATACAGTTGAGTTGTCAGTTTGCCATTAATGTCTACTTTCAATAAAATATCTAAGTATGAAGCAGAGGTGGACGACTCTGTGGTGTCCTTTATTTCGAGCTCACAGGGATATATCAAATCGACATATGAATAGAAGTTATTATTGTTAATAGACAAAACGTCATCGATATATCGAAATGTCGAATTGAAGGCCACAGCGAGAGATTTTTTCTTCTCACGTAGAAGTTTTTGAATAAATTCGCTAACTGTCAGAACAATTTGTATGTGAAATAATCAGTCGTTGTTCTGATTTAATTGACAAGTAGCAGTCAACAGAAGCAAACGACGTTATGCATTGGATTATTCATGCATGTAAAATGCAATGTAAGGTGAATATAACGAACAGTGATCAATATCATAACTCCTATAAGCAATTCAAAATAGAGTATTGGGCAAACACCGACCCCTAGATATACCAGAGTTGGGATCAGGTGTCTAGGAGGAGTAAGCATCCCCTGTCGACCTGTCACACCCGCCGTGAGCCCTATAAACGGAGTTATCCGTAGTCAAAATCAGTGTGCCAAAAACGACCTAATAATCCAATGATAAGTTGCATTGGCAAACTAGATCGTTATAACGATCATAGAATTGGCGATTTGCTGACTTTAAACGAGCTGTTGGAACCCCTGCACCATCAACGTGTTTGTCAGTAGCTTGCTTCGAATTAAAAAATGACCATATGTAGAACAAACTCTTGTGTATCGAATCAGATGAGAGATGTTAACACCATATGCAAGTGACAATGGAATACATTAAATGTGTTTCAATGAAAGTGGTATAAGTAATTATGTGGATATATCAGCTCAGCGTGTACTGCAAATCTAAGAGTGTGTATTTCTGTAGAATTTAAAATATAACAAAACTGACGGTCAATCTTTAGTTTTCTTATTTGCAAGCTTCAAACCAACATTTGAGTAATTATCTATTCAACAGTAAATCATTTACTATTCCACGGTTTAGTCATTGAATAGTTAACTATTCAACTGCTAAGAATTGAATAGTCAAACTATTCAATGACTAAACACAATGGATGATGTCACTGAATTTTTTCACAATTTATATGAAACACGTCAGACATCATTCGACCTAACGAGATATTGTATTTTCAAATTAGATCATCATAATGACCATAATGATTTACGAAATGTTGACATAAACGAAACCCACGTAGCATCAACTTTAAAAATTGATCATACGCAGAGCAAGCTCTCTCGTGTATCGAATCCATTGAGAGACAAACACCATACGCAAGTGTTAATAATTCTTTGAATTTAACGATTTAATTAAACATAGTTGGTAACGGCAAACTGACAACTTTGTGACAAACTTCAGCTTCTCCATTGTCAGCTAGTTCTGCGTATGATTAGCTTTTAAAATCAATGCAGGCTACTAGAGGGGTTTCAAAAGTCACGTTTAAAAGTCAGCATTTTGCAAATTCTATGGTCGTTATAACTCATGAGTGCGTGCGTGTGTTATATGCAATCTTTTTTTCGCGATTTTAATTCCGTTCGAATTATTTTAGTTTAGTTTCCTATGTTTTACATTATGCCGATTGATGCTTTTCTACACTGATATCATAATTTTTCATACTAATGTTGATCAATATTTAAACTTTTCACATAATTTCATAACAAAATGTTTGTTCTTCGTGTTGTAATACCACCCTGGTGGCCTAGAGGTACAGCTGTAGTGCGTTCGCCCCGAAGAGTTCCTCGAAGATTACATTAAAAACGGATGCCCTGTGTCACAGTAGGTGTGGCACGCTAAAGAACATTCACTGCTCGATGGCCGTAGGCTCCGAGCATAGGCATAAATTTGAAGCCCTTCACAAGCATTGGTGACGTCCCATATGAGTGAAAAAACTCTCGAGAGGGACGTTAAACAAGATACAATAAATCAATCATGTTGTAAAAATTTCATTTTTCAATTACGTTAGATAATTGAGAAACGCCGCTTGTCCACGGAATTTTGGGACAAACCTAGTATGTAATCAAATGAGTAATATTTCATATGTTCAATTAAAGAACAAAGATTTATCATATACATTCAAATGTTTGAATTTATGTTATATATACTAGAACGACAACTGGCCTACAGGAGAGTAGCCAATGCAATCCTAGACACAAATGAGCTCAAAGAGTATTTCGGACACTTACAAAAGGATATTTCTGACACTTACAAGAGCAATGCGTTTGATGACTTTGTCTTTCAGAACATCATAAACTTCAAAGAGAGATGGATTTTTCCCCGTAGAGCGATGAACAACAGCGTACCGAGTATTCTTCATAGGAATGATGTTTCTGTGTATAGACATTGTATTCCACATATTAATGTTTGGTAAAAAACAAAAATGATTGTTATTAATATAGTTATTAATATTAGATTTAACTATAAAATTAAAACCAAGAGGCTCATAGACCTTATCGGTCACTTGAGCATTAGTTATAAGTATCACTAGTTCCAAGGCCTATGAAATCTAGGAAAAAAGATCCTGTTTTTTTTTAAATACATTATGTACTAATATTCAACAAAAGTACAATTATAAGTTTAAATCTTCTTTAAAATGCCTTTGGAATTGAGTATAGTGATTAAAGACTTTACATAATATAATACATGTAACATTAACACAATATGACTAATTTGGACCCATCCCACAGTCAATACCCTTGGGTTGCGAAATTCACATGTTTGGTACATCCTTTTCTGATTTTCCTAAATATGCACTTAGGTTTTATACCCTATCAGCAAACTTCAATAAGTATGTCAAATGATAAAGAAAATATAATCACTATAATAATTTTGGTCTCCACCCTGCAACCAAACTCTTAACCCCCTAGGATCAAGAAATGTACAATTTTGGTAAAGGACTACCTATTCTTTCTAAATATCTATTTATTTCAATTTAGTATGAATAGCATTAAAAAGGGGTATCATATAATTGCTTTACACATATACAATGTTTTAACATGTACCAAGTCTAGTCCTGGAGTCAGAACCTCTACCCCCGGGGATCATGACATCTATAATTTTGGTAGAAATATTCCTGATCTATATCACTATACATTTAGTTTTTCTTACACATGTGCAGTTGTAGAGAACATTTTTGAAAATTGGTCAATATTTGGTAGAGGTCTTCACTATGCATTTAGTTGGGGTTTTTTTTCTTACACATGTGCAGTTGTAGAGAATATTTTTGAAAATTGGTCAATATTTGGTAGAGGTCTTCACTATGCATTTAGTTTTTGTTACACACGTGCGGTTGTAGAGAAGAAAATTTATGAAAATTCGTCAATATTTGTCTCGCCCCTAAGGCTCTAGGGTGCAAGAATCCAAAAAATTTCAATTTCAACGATGCTTCATACAAAATTTGAAAAGACTACCACAGTTATTAAGAAGTTAAAATTGTTTTATTGTTCAAAAATCTAATTGACCATTTTTGTCATACCCTGATATCAAAACCTCTACCCTTTTTATCATCAAATTCACAATTTTGGTAAAGGACTACCTGTTCTTTCTAAATATCCATCTAGTTTTGATTTAGTATCAATAGCACTAAAAAGATGTTCTTTAAATGTTTTGCGCATAAATGCAATGTACCAAGTTTGGGCATACCCTGAGATCAGAACCTCTACCCTAGGGATCATGAAATTTACAAATTTGATAGAAGCCTCCCTGCTCTACATCACTATGCATTTAGGTTTTCTTACACATGTGCGGTTGTAGAAAAGAATTTTTGTAATGGTTAATTTTTTACTGTCCTTCCCGCCTCCAGGCCCCAAGGGTGCAGGAATCCTGAATTTTACAATTTATATCCCTCTTGTCCCAATAATCCTTCATACTAAATTTGAAAATAATTGGAAGTTATCAAGAAGAAATTAAAAATATTCAATTGTTAACGCACGACGACAGACGCAGACCCACTGCAATAGGTTACCTGAGTTTTCTCAAATGACCTAAGTACTAGTCATTATTGTATAGTACAATTTGGCAAAAATTGATTTATATTAAATTTTACATGGTAGTATACATATGTACACTGCAAAATATCTCCAAAATAATACCTAATTTTGTTTTCTTGAGTTTGTAGTTTTTTCTGAATGTCCTCCTTTGATATGTCCCATACTCTTATTATCTTATCACTTGCTATGGTAACAAATGTCTTCATGTCACATGTCTTAACGTCACTCAAGGCCACTTCATGTGGAAAGTGAGTAGATACGTCACTTCCTGTGATATCCGACAAAATGACGACCGAGTCATGGCAGGCTAGTAGAAAATTTGAGTGCGAGTATATTGCGCTCAATACGCTGTACTTTTCGTATGCTGTAACAAAAACAAACATTATTCAAATACTGCAAATCAACTTACATTCGCGATTACTTTCTTTCGCGATTTACCAGTGATGAACTTGTTGTTCACAACTAATTTTCGCGATTTATAATATAAGTTAGTCTTAAACAAATACAAGAGACATTAGTGGACTGGTTCGTGGCGAGAAATATTCGCGATGACTCGTTTCTCATTATACCAGCGAAAATTTCTCGCTCGCGAGAAAAAAGTTGGTTTACAGTAGCTTTTGATTCTGCTACAGAAATATATCACATGTTACGTATTTTCTTATTAAATGCAGACATGTTTACCATGGTTTTGACAACGCTGCTGAATATCAAAGGGTAAGTATCTGAATTACCACAATAATTCTCTATATCTATATAATGCATTTACGTTTGAACACAAGCTAGATAAAAGGATGAACAAATAAAGGGTTTCATTTCTTATATATTAAACCTATTTGATGAAGTGTTACACTACCAACAGTCAAGCCTCTTACCTTCGAATTTTTGCAGCACTTGAAGGGTGGAAAGATCCATCATCACGAGATCAGTTATTCCCCTTGATAGCACTATCCCAGTTTCATTCTGTGTTATGGCCATAGCATTTATATCAAAATCTTCCCCCATTTCCACAACGGGGGAGAACGAGTCTTCTCGAATGTTGTAAATGCACAACTTGTCCATTACATCGCTTGTAACAGCCGCGTAATTTTCTGATCCTAAAGTGAAAACCACTCTTATCTAAAACCACGTATTAATTGGAAAAACTAAAGACAACAATCAGTTATCAATCTCATAATTCTAAACAGAATACAACATTTATAATAGAGCAAACATAGACCTTGAATCATCAGAGGTGAGACCAAGTACCTAGGAGGAGTAAGCATCCCTTGCTGACCGATCACAACTGCCGTGAGTCGTATATCTTTATCAGGTAAACTGAGTAATGCGTAGTTAAAATTCAGAATGTAATAATTAAAGAACGGCCTAATAATTCGTATGAAACACGCCAGACAGCATTCGTCATAGGGAAAGGTTGAATTTGCAAATAAGATGACAGAATTTGTGAAATGTTGACTCAATACTATTGAAACCATGCAACACCAACTTATTTGTCATTGGTCCGTCTCGATTGAAACACTGAGCAGACGCACAACATGCTCTCGCATATCGAATCATTTGAGAGACATGAACACCGTATGCAGGTGATAGAGGAATAGTGATACATTTTACATAAACCTGGAAAGTTTAAGACGAAGAAGCTGAGGTCATCCTGTTTGATATGAAGTTGAGTTGTTAGTTTACCTTTCACGTCTATGGTAAAACATGTCCAAATATTAAGCAGATGTAAAGAACTATTTGGTTTCTTTTACATGTACAAAAATGTATTTCAATTTCACTGGGATATATCGAATTGACATATGAATGAAAGAGAATATCGCTAAATACAATGTCGTCGATGCAACTGAATGTAGAGTTGACGACCAAAGCATAAAATATTGTTCAGTTTTTGAAAATACATGTATGCCTCAAGTCTTGAATGGAGAATGTTAGCGTCAAACTTAATTCTCATGCGAACCGAAAACTCAAAGCCACAGTTTCAAATAATTTATTTGTTGACAAAGCCATGTGAGGGTATCAATAGATTTGAGCTACTATTGCTCTCTATCTCTCAGTGTGTGTGAGTGTGTATGTGTGCCTCTGTGTGTGTGTCTGTATAGGTATGTGTGAGAGAGAGAGAGAGAAAGAGAGAGCGTGTATGTGTGTGTGTGCATATATGTGTGTGTGTACGTGTGTGTGAATGTGTGTACGTGTGTGTGCATATGTGTGTGTATGTATGTATGTATGCATGCATATATGTGTGTGTATGTATGTATGTGTGTATGTGTGTGTGTCCATACCTGTCATATACTCCACCCTCCCAGGATTAAACTGTGATGGCATTGATCTGCGTTTGATCTCCTTCCCACTGGAAGCATCCCATAAGGCAAGTTCTGTCTTATCCACGGAAATAAGGATGCTTTTATTTTTTCCAGCAGGCGTTAAATTTATGTTTCCTGCCATTGTGATGGTATATTTCAATTCCCCTTCGGAATTACAGCCAATGATGGTTTTATCATATATTTGAAGGATGATTTCCCCATTTGCAGCAAACGCTATTTTCCGTATCTGCGGTTTCAGTGCCAAACCTGACTTTATCTCTTTGCCTGTATAGACGTTCCATGTTTTTATCTCATTGTCTGATGGACTCACTGAAATCAAGATACCACACTGCATAAACCTGTTTCGCTTATCACTTGTCCTTTATGTGTATATGTGTAAAAATAGGCAGTTATTATCAATACACAATCACTAAGAATAACTAGCTGTTATGAATAATAACCAGTAATTTTGAATACACAATGACTAAGAGTACCCATTACTGTAAGCCGGGTACTAAGAATTGCCAGTCATAGCGATTACTTACTGTAAACGGTTTTAATTTTAACGTGCCCCATTTGAAATACACTGTTTAGAAATGTGTAGTTTGTTTTTCCAAGAAAAATTGCAATTCACCTTTAAATGGAGATCTATTATATTATTCCGACATATATGGTTGAAGAGTAACTATTTGATTTTCGAAATAAAGTTCCAAGACATCCATCACAATTGGATGGTGATCGTGAAGGGAATTTATACATACTGTTTCTGAAATTTTCGAGAAACTGTCAATTACTTCACCCTGAACTTAACTCACCATTTTATATATTCAGAATCAAAACAAATTTTTCTGCATTAATTTTCTGTCAAATCTAACGTTCGAAAGCATACATTACAGAACCACAGTATGGTCAGTTTTACATGTACTTACAACTAACAGCGATTAGACTTCCAGATGAAGTCTGATGCAAATCCACACACCCCACCGTAGACGTATGGCCAGTTAGTGTCCTCACCAGCTGACCCGATGGCTTCCTCATAATGAACTTTGAGCACACCATGAAAGGGTACATACTTTTTGGACACTGTGCCAGCAAGTCGTCCAAACCCTGGAAAAGCACTACCTTTTCAAACAAATGTTTTGTGGCTTACAATAACTTAAAACTAATTATTTTAAATCATCAATTTATGTTTGTATCCTTAATATGCACTCGAAAATTGTTAAGCATTGTAGATGACTTAGCTTTTATGAATACGATTCTATTTATAGCGATTTCAAAATATGAACAGGATTGACAGAAAGGCAAACAGATTGTAGTTCATTACTAGATCATCCGGTCATTATATCGGGAACATTAAGCCGCACTGCATGCAAGCTATTCCATGCATTGACAAACCTCTGCGTTTTCTAATCGGTCCAGAAGTTGTGAAGGTAATTGTCGAGGGTCGTATGACAGCGCTGCAGACGACAAATTTATTGCTTGCGACAGCGTGTCGAGATGGTTTTCTCCTGGGAACAAGTCAAGAGCTACTGTAAAGTCGTCCAGCAGGTCCCTGTACAAATAACAATCATGTGATGCACGGTGTGGAATTAGCAGTATCTCAGTAAACCCATGGAGTCATGTTTCAATAAAACATATTACCACTTTGGAATTTTCCGAATTTTAGTGTAGTTAAAAATATCTGATCTTCAACAAACAGAGAACTGAACAGTGGAGACTTTCCGGTACAGCATTGGTAAATATTGTTTACAGAGACAATGGTATAACTAGATAATACAGTCATTGACAGTTTTGGGTCAATACGATGCTTTACTTACCTGCGACATAAAATATTCACCGAGTCTCGGGTAGCTAAAGCATCGTATTGACCTAAAAATTCCAACAATTGTGCCATTATTTTGAATGATCATTTCCAAAAAATACGAAATAAAAATCTATTTGATCATTTTTGTATACATGTAAAGAGCAAGACCTAATCTGAAGTAATTAAGAACGCTTGTCATCATTCCACGACCAAAAATAATCAACAATCGCATCAACTACGAAGTTCGCAAAATATGTTTAAAAATCAAAGGTCTTATTCACCTTGAAGGCACGTGAGAATGATTATAACGTTTCTTATTTTTTCTAGATTGTTGAAACTCGGAATATTTCAATCATATGATACTTACATGTACTAATCTTTGATTATTAACATACCTTGATTTCTAATCTGCCATAAAATCATGAATATAAATGAAACAAGATAGAAAAAATATAAGGACTTCATTTGAAATACTGCAGTGAGGTGGAGGCAAGGGGAGTGTACTCATGATCTGTTTTGCCAACTACTTAACTTACAATATTGTTCGTATACATGTACCTTCATACTACAAACAAACAAGACATTTACTCCTTATAGGCAACAAAAAATAAAAACTGCTAAAGATATAGTTAAGGCGATATCATTTCCATTCTAGAGGAAGAAAGACAGGAGATAAAGCGCATTTACCCATCCTAGGTATCTATTGATATACGTGTGTGTGTTCTCGTGGTGGTATATACTTGATGGTACAGTGTATATCTCTTGATGAGAGAGAGAGAGAGAGAGAGAGAGAGAGAGAGAGAGAGTGATGTTTGAAAAGGCAAACTTACTCTGTTGGAAGACAAAGAAGTTTGTGAAGGAGGAACTCGAAATTTAGAAGGCACTCTTTCTTGAGATCTTTGAGGTTGCCCGATTTTGCAAAATGATAGGGAAGACTTTTCATTTTTCTTTCGTTGATCTGGTTCCCAAGTACTATTGGTTGACTTGCAACATAGCGTATCTCTCTAGTCTGGCCATTTCTATCCTCGTATGGTTTTGGAGTGTCTGAAAGTAATAGAAACCATACCCAAAAAACCCGCAAATACCTTTACTGTCTTATGTCATCCAATGACAGACATACACATTGAATATGTTTTATCTTTACAAGTGAACAAAGTACATTTAACGCATTGCTTGGGGTTGTTTTTTTTATGGGAGGGGTCCTTGGTTTTTATTTTGGTGGGGGTTTGGGGGGGGGGTGATATGCTGGTACAGAAAGTTCCTTTGTCTACATCTTATCTAGATTTTAATGGATGTAAAGAATTCATTTGAAAAATGAAAGATTTTACATAATTTACATAATGTGCTTAAGATTACGTCGTACGACAATCTTCATAATACTTATCATTCCCATTAGTGGAACTCTTCAAATTAAAGGCGCGTAAAGTCGTGTTACCGGGACAACACACGTAAACATTACTTAGGCATACGTAGTATAAATTATGGTATCGAATACATATTATAACCGACTGCATACCAAGACACTGATTAAAATTCTAAAGGTAAATTTAGGAATTGATTATTCTTACCAGAAAATAGACGAACTTATTAAACTATGTGAAGGATCTGCCAAATCTAAACGATATAAAGCATCAATCGCAAGAAGAACTGTGAAGGGTAAAACCAAAATGCACATCCGACACAATAACTTTTCTTGTAATTAATGGGATTCATATGTTATTAGAATTATTCTATCAGATTATGAAGACATTCTATTTTATCATACAATTTGGACAGGTTCATATGGGCATGGACTTTGTAATCGTTCATGTACCTCTCTCTCTCTCTCTCTCTCTCTCTCTCTCTCTCTCTCTCTCTCTCATTTTCCAATATTTTAGAAAAAGTTATATATTTGCCAAACTGCATTTTTAAAGACGTTTATAACACTAATTAACACAACAAATGCGTTTCCAAACTGCATCTAAGCTATTTTGAAAATTACAAAATATTGATTGACTTAGGACAGAGAACATCGTTGTTTGGAATTTTTAAATTAGGTGTAGTAGAGTTTTAAAAAAAAAAAACCATGTAACATCCTTGATAAACTAGTGTTAGAATATTTAAGAAATGCAGTTTGACCAATGGCTATTCTATTTAAAGATACACAATGTACTTTAACTTAAAGGGGGGGGGGGTTGCTATGAACGTTTTGCTTATGTCCCAGTAATCTCGCACTTGCTCGCAAGACTTGTGCATTTTCTTACCAATGACGCACAAGAGTCACCAAAGCGCTGGTAATGAGAAGTATTCAGGTAAAACCTTGTTCAGAACATAAGCATTGTACCTTTTCAAGAAATGTTTCATTTCACATCAAATGCCGTGTTGGGTATACACAAAATTAATAGAAGGCAATAACCTCGTATCTACTGTGAATTTTTAAAATTTTCATAGTCTATCAAAGATAAGCAGGATTCTTTTAGTTTTTCCGATGTGACGCGATTGTCTCTGTTTTGAAAAGGAAGTATTCTAACAGCAAAGCCAATACACAAAAGAATTTCCGGAAATAACAATTCCGGAATTCATTAAAATTACAACCGTCAACTGTGATTCATTAAAATTACAACCGTCAACTGTGCTTCACACTAAAAGAAATGGATTTATTTTTAAATCAATAAATGTTATTATTTCAATACAGAGGAAAGTCCATTGATGCTTTTTTAAAGTCTTTTGATAATTTACCGAGAAACTCGGCGAAAGTATTTTTTTCAAATCTGATAAACAATGCTGAATTTTGTGTTATCGATTGATACCAAATACAGGTACATGTATACCCGTTTTAGAGGGCATCTTTAATGGAGACGAATTGTTGCATTTTTACATATTTTTAGATACACCAACTACATTAGTGATCTAGCCAAGTATTTATGTTGAACAAGGGTTGTTTCATATATTGCCGTAAAATACATCTCTGCTTGTTACACAAATGATGGCTTTTAAGAAAAAAAAATATTCGATATACCTCCGGACCATCTGCCCATGAAATAATCAGCTAGGCCCGTATGAAGCAAAACACTGGTTGCTTTGTCCTTGATGTAACGATCCTCCGCTGCTGTCCAGAACTGACGATGATACCAACTCAAAATCTGGACTCCAGAATCTCCTCGAGTTACTAAATTCATTGTAAAAATAATGAAATGAATCTATTTCGTGATACATCGGGAAAAAATCATACATATGTATATTAGATCAATTTGATTGATAAACTCATAAACCTACAAGCAAACACAGTAAAGCCATAGGTACCATCTTTGATCAGAAAGTACAGAAGTAATCTGCAAAGCTGTAGGGTGTTCTTTCGAAACAGTTAATATAACAATCTCGGGAAAAGGTGGAGAAAACGAACAGTGATCAATCCCATACCTCCTATAAGGAATTCAAAATAAAGAGTTGGGAAAACACGGACTCCTGGATACACCAGAGGTGTGATCAGGTGCCTAGGAGGAGTAAGCATCCCCTGTCGACCGGTCACACCCGTCATGAGCCCTATGTCTTGATCAGGTAAACGGGGTAACCGTAGTCAAAATCAGTATAATATGATATTTCTTGTTAGCATTAACGAGTTGTAAGTATGAATATTGGATATTTTTAGAATATAATGAGTAAGTGTAATATTTCGGTAAAATATGGTGAACTATTCAGATAAACTTTTCAAACATCATTTCATGATTTTTGTTAATGGTGAAAAATGGAAGAGAGTAAAAAGTGTAGACTAAAAGGGAAATACGCCTGGGACCCGGCTTTTACTTCTACCTGCAATAATGCAAACTTGTGATGCTTAGATATACTGTTATTAGTCACTCCAAATATTTCCGTTGTAGTTTTGAATAAAGAATATATTCATGATCTTGAAATGTTTTACAGACTTTGAAAATAAGATTATCTCAATGAATTCGAAATAAAAGAGTTATCCTAATCTGCTTCTTGTTTTTAATGCTTTATTCAACACACAGACGTTAAAGGCAAACTATCAACTAAACTGTATGACAACAGGGTGACTCCAGCTTCTTTGCTATTAACTGCCCATATTTATACATGTAACAATACTCCATTATCACCTGCGTAAGTTACCAGGTACATGTATATAGTAATTATAATTATCAGGTCAATTGCTGTCTGACGTTGTATACTAATTGTTATGCGGTTTTTTTCATGCAATTAGTTGATTATTGTGCCAGAGGGTGTATGCAAAAATGGAAAAATAGACTACTATGCAGTTGCTTTTTTTTTTTTTTTTATATAATTTCATCATTTATTAGAAAGTATACATATTATTTGGGATAAAATGTCCTCGGATACTCCCGCTTAATTCTCACCAATGGTGTCAGGGGCCCAATATATAAGGCATATATTTAATTTATATGAAAATACATAATATCACTATATGTATAATAACAAATATTTTTCGAAGTCATAAAAATATCATATACAACGTTGATGTAGATATATCAACAGTAGAATAACATAGAAATTACTCAAGGAATAATATATAAACAATGTAGTCCTAAGTTGACCGTATAGTTATAATGATAAATAGTTAAGGATAGTATATACTGGTCTCTTCACAGCAGTCAAGTTACATTAATTTATAAAGATGTTCAAAAAATGTATGCTCTATTGTATTTATATACTTCAATACTGATGTATAGAAACATAATGATTTTTTTAACATGATTTTACATATTAAAAGTCGTTTCACTTAAAGAATCTAATCTACATAACATTTTATGTTTGTATATTCTATAGGCTATATACGTAATAAGTAAATTTAAGGATTTGGTTTTATCATTTTGTTCTAGAAAAAATCCAACAACAATGTGTTTCCATTGAACTGTGAATGATAGATAACTGCTAACAGTGTTCCATATATTTAAAACATTATCACACTCGTAAATCAAATGTTTTGTAGTCTCAACTTGCTTACAATGTGTACATTCATTCTTTACATCTTTTTTCCATTTGCTAATATATGCATTATTACATAATATGTTATTCAATAACTTATAACTGAATTCCGCTATCTGTTTGTCTTTCAAATCTTTAATTTTACATTTATAAATGTTTATCCAATTTGAATCATCGAATATTCTGAATTCTTCAGACAGTAATGCCTGAAAATTGGGTTTGCAAAACTTTTTTTCAACTAAATTTTTATAAAAAGATTACTTGATGTTTTAAGTATATTGGTAAATCCAATAAGGAAGTTAAAATTAGTGATATTTTGTTTATTTACACAGCTTGAATTTGAAAAATCGTTTAGTACTCGAATTTTTCTCGTGATTGTCATAATAATTTTGTATTCACATAGCTAATTAGATTTGTCATTAATATTTGAATAATGTTCTAGCGGTTTAAAAATTCCATCATCAAACAAATCACTAACATATAAGATACCAGATCTCGCCCAATTATCGAAGAAAATGGGTTTTCCTTTATATTACAGATTTGTGTTATTCCATAATGGTTGTTGTAAAATATCATTAGGTAATTTTTTATCAAAGTTAAGTTCGCTTTTACATTCATTAAAGCAACACAACATTTCTTTATAAAATAGTGGTAATTTAGTTTTGTTTAAATTCTCCACATCAGTAGTTGAACATTTTAACATATAGTATATATCAAAGTTAAGTTTTCTACAATAATTATTTAAAATTTCAGGTAAGACTCCCTTTGAATTTAATAATCTCGGTATCCATGCTACCTTTAATGCTTTTAATTTGCATTCTACATCTACTATTGAAAGACCACCTCTTGTTACATCTCCAACCAAAGTGTTTCGTTTGATTCTTTCTTTTTTTATCCCAAATGAAGTTAAAGATTAATCGTTGTACTTTTTTCATAAAATTTTTATCAAGAAGACATAGAATTGACGATACATATGTTAATTTTGAAATGGCAAGTGTATTTATTATGCACGCTTTGCCAAAAAGTGTTAATTTTCTTCTTTTCCAGGATTCAAACAGTTTTTCCATTTCATTATATATTCTCATCCAATTTTTATTGTAACATTCTTCTTTATCGTGATCTAAAAAATGCCTAGACATCTGACCGCTTTACTTGTAACTCTAATACCAAAAAGTTCTTCAAACTGATTTTTCAATCTTCCAAGCAAAATACATTCAGTTTTGTTGATATTAATTTTAAATCCAGCACTTTCACAGAATTTATTCATTTCATCTAGGGTATTTTTCATAGAAATTTCATTATTTACCGCAACTGTTAAATCGTCTGCGTGCTGTATACTCTTTATTTCAGAATTATTTATCACAACACCGTTAATGCTGTTATTGTTTTTTATTCTAATCGCTAAGATTTCTGCTACTAAAAGAAAACGGGAGGGCTGATAGGGGACACCCTTGTCTAATCCCCCTTGTCATCGAGCATATTTTAGAAAGCCATCCATTATTTTTCATTTTAAAGATTGGTTCTGTATATAGAATTTTAGTCCATTTGATAAAATTATGTCCTATATTGAATTTATTCAACACTTTAAAAAGAAAATTCCATTCCACAGAATCGAATGCTTTTTCAAAATCTAATAATAGTAATATTCCTTCCAAATTTTCAGTTTCACAATATTCAAATATGTCTAGTAGAAGTCTTGCATTCTCCCCGATATAACGTCCTTTTATATACATGTAAGCAGTTTGGTTTTCATTAATTATACCTGATAAAAAAAATTGCAGTCTTTTAGCAAAAATAATGGCAATTATTTTATAGTCAGTATTTGTCAAACGTATCGGTCTATAATTTTTTAGTTGATTCTTTGCTCCCTTTTTAAAAACTATGCAGTTCTTTAATGTACAACTAATGTAGAATGTAAATACAGAATGTAAAACTAGTTTTAATCCACAAGTAAAATGAGAAACAATGACTAGTATTGATCGATAAAGTAGCTAAAGATCAAGATCCGGTAAAGATTCAGCGTACATATGTATATCCATCCTCCGCAAATGGACCAACAACCACCAATCCTCTGTCAACATCGAAAAAACAAATCACCAGTATATGTCCACTTCAGGGACAGTAATCACCGATGGGACAACATAGCAATATTGGTTATTGACCATAACCATTTGGTATCATACCGGGTGTAAAAGGGGAAAATTCCGGATGCACAGATAGAAATATTCCAACATGACCATCAAGGTATCAAGAGAGAGAGAGGGAGAGAGAGAGAGAGAGAGAGAGAGAGAGAGAGAGAGAGAGAGAGAGAGAGAGAGATTGTACTTCTGTACATACCAAGATACCGACGCAAATCATAACGTAGACGCACTATCAGGAGTGGTGGGAGCCTTCTGATTGGTGGAGTCCAAAATTGATACACGTCGTTTAAAACATCTTCATCACAAGAAAGGACATCTTCAAGTTCAAACTCTGACAAACCATGTTTAGCTACAAGGATATAAATTTTGATAATATGGTATTTGCTTGAACGAATTTCAAAAACGTATCTTTCTTCAATGAAATTAAAACGTTAGATGTCTTCATACACGAAAAGAGGTATCCCTTTCCAAAATATTATTTCTCAATGAAGTATCATTAGGAGTGAAAATTCAAATTACAAAAATAACATATCAATGGTTTTTAATGACACCCATGCATGCAGGAACACCATAAAAGGATGCCATACAGTTCAAATTCATACATTTTAAAAGTAGTGAGAAAGGGTATGCATCACTAAGATGTTATTCTCTATAAAGGGGATTCAGATATCTACATAAACTTCAGCGTAACCTGCAGTGACGTATCCAAGAGCCCTGGAAACAAACATGTGACCATGCTTTGTTTCTATATTTTCCAGTAGCTGGTTTATACAGCCGCGAATGGTTTCCTGTAAATGGCACTCCTCCATTGGTCTAAATGACGTCCAATTAATGGCCTCCCGAAACCCCAACTTGATATACAGTGGTAAAGGACATTTCTCAAACATCTCCAACACATACGCTCGTTGTGGATCAGTCAATGTTCGATTAGCCTCTTGAAAGAAATTGTCCAGGATTTCTTTCCGATCTGAAGATGTCAGTAAAGGAACGGGAATGAAGTTTGCTTCCGGTGCAAGTGTCTGGGAAAAGAGTTACAGATTATCAAAGTCGTATTATGATTTTGATTCATTCGATGAAAGTTTTCGTATTGATGAACTTGTTTAGATAAGATAATCCTCTCAGAGTTACGCCAGTACTAATCTGATTGCTCGCACTATGTAATGACAATGATTATGAATGATTATTGGGAAAATGTAAAATACTACAATAAAACATCAGTACAAATATTTTAATTATAACTGTCTTGCAATTACCTTACTTTTTACATTATTCTTTACAAAGATTCAAATATATTTATTTCTATTCCATTAGAAATATAATCTACCTTTTCTCATCTTACTGATGCATTGTGGGGTTTATTTGATAACTACATCACTGCATGAAATTCTTTTCAGTTTTGCGCATCTCAGCGAAAGTAAAGTTGATATTGATTGAGATTTTAATTCTCAAAGTTTAACAAAATGCAGTTTAACGTGTATGTACAATGTAAACATAACACGACTTACTGACAAACTCAATCATCGTGCCCTTACGTTGATCTCTGGAAAGACTTATTGACAAATTCCATCACCGTGCCCTTACTTTGATCTCTGGAAAGACTCCAAACTCTGGTTGATCTATGGTAGATACTATAACTTTGGTGAATTTGATCAAATTCTTTGGTATCCATGATGTGACTATTCTGCCATTGTTAGCTTTATCAAGTTGGTCAATGGAGTCTAAGAAAATCACAACTGTCTGTTTCTTGATGACAAATAGTCGTAAACACTGACGGAACTTCGTCACGAGAGTCTGCAAATCCTGCAGGAAGAAACTAGAACAGTTATGTATTGCTTCTTTGGAAATTTGATGATTTATGAGTTCGAGGTGTGAGGTTAGTTTTATATTACAGCATGTCAGACCAAATCAAAGAATACGTAAGAATCATGTTAATAGCAACTGAAAATCAACGAAACTTCCCTACAATTTTATTTATCTTGGATTCAAAGACGATTTTTTTGAGAAACTGTTGCTCTTATGCAGCCCTCTCTTTAGTGATTAAGTAGATCTATTATGTACCTGGGATTTGACATCCTGTAAATTTAAAAATCGATTGATCTGAGAGACCATGGATTGTAGGAGGGTAAGTACATTGGAACTCTCCTGGGTTGTTCCAAGAAATCTGAAAAGTCAGTCACAAATTATAGGTAATTGCATGAAAGTGATTTCCGCATCTAAAATCTGTAATATTTATTAGGGTATCATCGGACATGAAATAGATCTTACCTGATTTGCAGTTTGTGAGAAATACAATATTCCTATTAATCAGACCTCTATCGGACTAATACTTTGAGAAAAGGACATTCAATTTAATAATGATTTAGTTTATTACACTTTTACCAGACGTGTCTTTAGTGAGAAATGCAAACGATGCAATGTTTCTTTGAGAAACACAAAATATGGAATATTCAAATTTTACACTTTCTAACGCGTCGATGCACATTCATTGTCAAATTCAAAAGATAAAAGAGCCCCGTGGGTCACTTCGCTCACCTGAATCACCTTGCCCAATATTTAAAGATTTTCCCTATATATTCACATATAAAACTTTGATCCCTATTGTGGCTCCAACCTATCTCTGGGGACCATGATTTATACAAACGTAAATCTGCACTATGTCAGGAACCTTTCATGTAAATGTAAACTTCTTTGGCCCATTGGTGGTTCTTGAGAAGATTTTTAACGATTGTCCCTATATATTTGTATGTAAAACTTTGAAGCCCTATTGTAGCCCCGGGCATCCTACCCCCGGGGGTCATGATTTACAAAACTTGATTCTCCATTATAACGGAAAGCTTTCATGTAAATTTCACCTCTTCTGGCCCAGTGGTTCTTGAGAAGAATATTTTTAAAGTTTTGACCTATATATTTGTATATAAAACTTTGATCTCCTATTGTGGCCCCATTCTAAACTCGAGAGTCACGATTTTGATAATCTTGAATCTCCACTATGTTAAAAGGTTTTCATGTAAATTTCAGCTTTTCTGGCCCAGTGGTTCTTGAGAAGAAGATTTTTAAATGACCCCCACCCTATTTTCGCATTTTTGTGATTACCTCCCCTTTCAAGGGGCATGGTCCTTCTTTTGAATAAACTTGAATCCCTTCACCCAAGAATGATTTGTACTAAGTTTGGTTGAAATTGGCCCAGTGGTTCTGGAGAAGAAGTCGAAAGTATAAAAAGTTTACAGACGGATGGACAGACGATGGACAACGGGTGATCAGAAAAGCTCACTTGAGTTTTCAGCTCAGGTGAGCTAATAATGATAAAATGACTACGTATGAGGCCCAGCTATAGGTAAACAATGTTGCACAATTTAAGCGGGAAAGTTTGTAGAAGTATTGACACGACCACAAATAGAACGATATATAACTCTATAAACATGCCCGTCTTATTTCTACTTTGTTGCCACATGGATTTGCTTTTTTACGATTTCGGAATCGATCGTTGTATACAAATATTTAACATTAGATATCTTAACGTAGAACACATCCGATAATAAATTTTGATTACATATTGATTACTGTAGTATATGTGAATCGTGGAGATTTTCTTAAGGAAGACCTCGGCTTTTGAACACAACTGTGCAGGATGCGATGTCTGTATGTTCTGGTTCAATACTGATTTCATTGGTCCAAAAATATAATTTATTAGTTAACCCTATACAGTTAAAAACGGTGTCAGTTAAAAATTTGAAAGGATGTGGCAGGGACTACATACTAGGGCGGAAAGATTCTTTAATCGGTTCTAAATCTGCATGATTTTACATTTTCTGTTTTATCTCATATAATTTTGAAGAACCCTCAATGCTACAGCCGTAAGCGCTAGACATAGGTCTAAACTTGCAGTACTTCACCTACAATTACTTGTGACATCTCCATATGGGTGAAAAATCCTTGATGGGAGGTAAATTGATTGATTGATTGATTGCATATTGTTTAACGTCTTGCTCGAGAAATTGTCACTCATATGGAGACATCAGCACTGCCGGTTACATGTTAGGGCTACACAATTTAGGCCTAAATGTACATACATATGTTCGGCGCTAACGGCCTTTGAGCAGGGAGGGATATTTATCGTGCCACACCTGACGTGACACTGGACCTCGGTTTTTTTCAGTCTCGTCCGAAGGACCGCCCCATTTAGTCGCCTCTTACTACAAGCAAGGGGGTACAGAGGACCTTTTTCTAACCCGGATCCCCACGGAACTACAGTACCGGATAAATGAAATTTGTTTAACGTCCCTCTCGATAATTTTTCACTCATATGAAGACGTCACCACTGCCGGTGAAGGTCTGCAAAATTTAGGCCTATGCTCGGCGATTATGGTCATTGAGCAGGGAAGGATCTTTATCGTGCCACACCTGCTGTGACACGGGGCCTCGGTTTTTGCAGTCTCATCCGAAGAACCGCCCCATTTAGTCATCTCT
This sequence comes from Ostrea edulis, assembly GCF_947568905.1. NCBI lineage: Eukaryota > Metazoa > Mollusca > Bivalvia > Ostreida > Ostreidae > Ostrea > Ostrea edulis. The sequence goes on from NC_079170.1 coordinate 51,679,193, forward strand.
TACGACAAGCAAGGAGTACTGAGGACCTATTCTAACCCGAATCCCTGGGTCGATGCGACAAAAAAAAAACCTATAAAAACAGCCATTGAAGTTTTTTTTTTATACCTTATCTATATTGTTAGAAGACTTGCGGGCGTATTTATTTGATATGATTAATTTGTGTTGCTTATATTGTGTTGCCACCAACAGACAAATCAATCAATCGTTAGTAAATCTTTGTAGCTCAATACCAAACACTACGACCCCAGTTTTTCTTTTAAATTTTATAAAAGTCCCCTTCAATATAGAAATCTTCCCAAAAATGACAATGCTACAAAACTCGAACCTCTTTATAAAAAATCTAAATCAATAAACCCAATATTTTGTACAGCTATATAAAAATTTTGTATATTGGCCAAGAATTCAAAATTTTGATCTATTTCTAGGAATGGAAAATCACTTTACCTGTCTGAATGTTACAAATTAAAATATTTTACTGATTTTCGATTCATGTTTTCTAGTTTTATGTCAATAAGCACTCGCCTCGCAATCACCATTCCCTTCCCATGGATCCAGAAGTAGGCCTCTTTTGCAGCCAGCGCCATGATTGAAGTTTTTCCACATCCTGACTCACCATGTATAACCAAGGGTTCCTTATTGTCCCCAAGTACGTACGCTTTGATTTTCTGTAATTGCAAACTTGAAATTTTCATTTAACGCAATACATACATAATAGACAAAATTTCATTCAATTGTTCTAAACGTGTTTGAAAGGTTCATATGAATTATAATATTAGCATGTAAGGAGCATTGGTTTCCTAAATTGCTTCAATACATCGAAGGAAAAGCTGTCTGCTTTGTGATTTTTCTTATCTTAGATTACTCATATCTCCAAAATCTTGCTTAGAATATTTGAAATATCTGGCTATCGGGACTATTATACCACAATTTAGGACCAGCTGTGTTATGGTACCTTTTTACTAAATCTGGGATGATGTATCAATATGTTAATTTTCATTAGAACCAATTGTTGAAATCTTATTTCTAATCACCATTCATGTGTATACAAATAAATAACAATACTACACAAATTTTGTTTTTGATAAAATGGCAAAAACGAAACCTTCAACTTAATTTGCTATAACATTTTGTAAATTGAATTAAGATTTTTACATTTGTGTTCCTTAAAACTCTTACACATAAGTGTCTTGATAATATTTCGATAAAAATATTGTTATGTTATCCCTTCATACCATGACCAGTCTGGGGTGGGTTTTTGTTTTTTTTTTTAAATTCCATTCATATACTAGTATATCAATTTGATTTCCTTTTTATGTTCAATTTACGCAAAATCAAAGTGCAGTTTCAGGTTACAAAAAAATAAATGCACAAAAAAAAAACCTTGAAATGCATGGTTCAAAACTATGAAAAGGTGGAGATAACGAACAACGATCAATCTCACAACTTTTATAAGGAATTAAAAATTAAACGTTGGGCAAACACGGACTCCTGGACATACCAGAGTTGGGATCAGGTGCCTAAGAGGAGTAAACATCCCCTGTCGATCGGTTACACCTGCCGTGGGCTCTATATCTTGGTCAGGCAAACGGAGTAATTCGTAATCAAAATCAGTGTGCTAAGAACGGCGTTAACAATTGGTATTAAATGCGTCAGACTAGATCGCTATAACGACCATAGAAGTTGTGAAATGCTGACTTTTAACGAGACTTTTGACACGCCTGTAGTATTAACTTGTTTTTCAGTAGCCTGCCTACCTGAACAATTTCATCCCGACCTTTGACACCAGAACACTTTTCCTCAATTAGCACTGCATGTTTCAAATATTCCTCATGTTCGGGATGCAATGCCAGCTTTTTATTTTCTTCTCTTTCCTTGATAGCGTCATCTATAGAACTTATCATCCGGTCTTGAAAATCCTCTGTAATTCGCTCTAAATATTCGCTATGTTCCTTGTTTTCCGGGTTGATTCCTGAACATGAAAATTGTCGCTCGTTTCACAATACAGCAATGTATCAATTCACACTGTATTACAATTTCAAAAAAATCATAACTTTTACCTTAATGGTCGAGTGCTTAGTGCTAATTTATGTGTTTATCATTGGATAAAATGAGTCACATGATTGCTTGATAAAATACTTTGAAACCAGCATACATTGTGTATAATAGCAACGTTTGTTTGGACTGTTTCTATTTCAATATACAGAATCTACCTTTTTCTGTCCAACTCAATTCATACGTCAGAATATTTTTCGAGTTTAGTTTACTCTCCATTTGTGTCCGTAGATCCTTGTTTTTTGCTCTGGCTCCGCTCCATGTCTTTTCGTCTCCCAAACACTCTGTAAATATATCACATGAAATTCAAAACAAGAAATTTAACTTTTAATCATGTCGCGTTTGACAAAAACATACATGTACATGTAAATGTTTCAACAGAAAAGAAATGTACTAAACTCAATACTTGTCATTTTCAATTTATTGGCCATCGCGCGCTAATAAATAGCAGCTAAAGACTTACATGTACATCTAGCAGTATTCTAAATAAGCTAGCTGCTTCTGGGTTATTTCCCTCTAGAGAACTCTCGTACACAGTAAGGCCAGAAACAATTTGTTTACACGTGGTGAGTCGGACACATGTTCATCACTGTGTGAGTGATCATAGACAGTGTTATATAGGCAGTTTCATCCCCCGTATTCGATTGATACAGACTTATTCAGGGAGCAAATAATCACAACAAATATTTATTATATCTCGTTATTTCGTTGCTTTTACGTACCACATCATTACATTGTTTTTCTTTTTATTTCAGAAAAACATTTCTTTTAATAACATTTGATATTTCCTACATTTACATCTTTTAACAGAAATTAATGTTATTCAATGGAGGGTACACAATTTGTTCGGCTAACTCCTCCCACAATACCTTCTTATTTTACAGAGTATTCGTATGGGTATCGAAGAAGTGCATGTGGCAAGAATTTGGATATATTTTGTTTATTTAGAAAATCACACGCTGTTGAGGGAGTGAGTACATGGTTTGTCCTTTTAACTTCTCTCACAGTTTTAAAGCTAAGGACGTTTTAAGGATTTTGATTCTTAACATAAGGGTGTCTTGTTGAAGGAGGTTTAAGGAGGTATAAGAACCTAAGAAATTCATAATAAAAGAAAATGATTACATTCATATAATTTGAGTTGATTTAATAGATTTTGCAAACACTCTTGCAAAAGTACATTTTATTATTACATTAAAAATTCAAATTCTGCGAGATATAAACCTATGATCCACATATTTATAGGTTAACCCATATATCGAATAAGCTACCCTGCATAGATATTAAGAATTACAAGACCAGCTGATATATTGCTGACATTCCTTTATTCATATGTTAGAAGACAAACTATGACACAGCTTGATGATGGCTGATACTACATTTAGTAAAGTTCTACAACTCCTGTCATTTTTGCCATGTTTGCTAATCAATGTCATAAAACAAACATCTTATAATAATAACCTTCTCATGGGCGTATTAAGTACTGTTTAGGTACACTTGTTTACAATGTGTATTTTCATCGTTTTCTGCGCTGGAGTATGCACTCTGTCCTACTTAGGCATTCATAGTACCACTAAATGTACCTCCTATACAGAAGAGTTCTTATCTCGAAACTGGCGTATAAACGAAGGAATCGATGATATATGTTTGTTTTCAACTATTCCATATATATCAATACATTTGCGTTGTTCTTACCGATGTATCTAGATAGCGTATAACTTGGCTCCTGTTTTTCAATATCTTTAAACTCTTTCCTAAACCAAAAACACTTTTTGTCGGTGTCAGGTATGCGTAATCCGGAATCTGTCTCTAGTTCCGTTACTACAAAACATAAAGTGGACGGTTTCTTCGGGGTTAATATTCTAGAATCATATTTTGCGTTTTACATGTATATTGAAACTATCAAGATGACACTTATTAGAAATAAAAGTAACCTGATTAACCAAAAAGAAACAAACCTGATATTTTATACTTTATTGCATCTTTAGCGGCCAAACCAACATCTGCTGCTTGGGCAATGATTTCCAATAGCCTCTCGCTTTCATTCCACCATTGGGATTTCCCTGCCTTCACTGCCTCGATGTCTTTGGAAAGAAAGTCTGGGATGTTTTTGCTGATGGACTTTAAAATGTAAACTTCTGGTACCGCATTTTTATCAAGATCATACCATCTGCAATGTAAAACAACGTATTTTCTAAAACAGCGGTATTTGCCTTTAAATCGCTTCCTGCTGTGTATCCTCACACCGGAATCAGGAGACAATTTGTGTCCGATATCTAAAGTATGCATTATAAAGTATTAGTATATATGAATGTAATATCATCTTCTTAGAAAGAATTGTCTCCAGTTATATCCCGAGCACAAGACTTATACAACTGCGTATTTTTTTTAGGTTTATTTTGAAAAAGTCAACCTTGAAAGATGCCTCAGATCCGCCGGATCTTTAACTTCCGCTTTGATCTTTCGAAATTCTTCTGCGTCTATAATCCGGAATGGTGATCTGTATCCGTATTTATGGGCGAAGAGAGACTGTCAAAAATGAATCGATTTCAAGAAATGAGTTCCACTTTTTCAAAATTGGTGGAGAATAAACAACTATATACCACATATTTCATATATGGCCGTTTTTCAAATAGAAATAAGAAAAAAAGCGTATTTCTATGTTAAACTCAACAGGCTAACGTTAAGGGTAATATGGCCGTTGTGTATGCATCCTATGTCCTACTAATGTATTTCTTGCAGTTGTACGTGGTATACATGTAGCATGCAAATAATTTCCTCAGTATAAGCAAATCATCAAATCACTCATATTGTTGTAAGTCGTAATGCTACATTCTTTCATACACAATGGTCTTCTAATGTTATACTCATTCACACATACTGATGGCAATTTGCTATATTTAATTCCTCCACCGTAAAATGGCTGAGCTATTCCCAAAACGAAGTAAAACGACACACAGTCAATCAATCCCCAGAATATGGTCGTGTTTGATCTACATAATCTACATATTGGATATAGAGTATATCAAGGAGTGAAATATGTTATTTATTTTTGTCATTCTTTGTATATACATCCACCTCTTAAATTCCGGAAATAAAACCTTTACACCTAGTCAATAAAAATGGTATTATAAACAAATATGGCTCTTAAAGATATTGGAGGGTTTAATTTGGTTCACGAGGAGGATTGCGTTCACAATGTATTTTTATTTCTTCAAAATTTACCAAGCTACCGCTGTAGTTATTTTTGGTTAATAAGACAATGGCAATACTTACAATGAAATTCGGTCCTTTCGATATCTTCTGACACTCGCGGAGCTCGTGAATACACAGTTCTGTGGTCATGTGATCGTCCGCTGCTTGGTTGCGCACTCCCCATCTCATGTCTACTACTTGAAACTCGTATCCCTTACTGAAGCAATGTTCTTTTATTTTGGGGTACGCTTTGATCATCCAGCTATTCCTCTCATACTTTGTATCTACAAGAAAATATCATCTAGTTAAAATTTAATTGTGACATACTGATTGCCTGCAAAGGGTCAATGACAATTCGACTCAAGGAATTCTTCCCTTGACACCCTTGCAGTTCATACCCTCATGTATTTTCAAAAATGAACTTTATTTCTTATATTTACATTCTCTTTTCATGTCTGTCGGGATTCACAGCTGTTCAAATAGACGTATTATATTTGACTATCATTACAATTGGTAAAGATATTGATAGAAAAAACATTTGAAATGTAAATATTATAAAATCATATTTAGATACACGTGTTTCACCAAATGTGAAAATACTAAAACTACTGTGTATATATACATGTACATCGGAGTATCATTTACCTTTCCAATATTTTTGCTTTGAGAGCTCTACAAATTGTAATGATTGTAATATTGGCTCTGCTTAACCACATTTAGAATTTGGTGATGACTACGACAGTCAATGTGAACCTACCTGTGAAAGTGCTGCTTGTGAATATACGAATGATTTTTGTTGTATTTGGAAACTTTACGAAAAAATTCCCACAAATGATAGCCTGTTGAAATGGAAATGCACTGAAGATCATCTTCTCTGTTGCGTTGGCCGTGGCCATTAAGTCCTCCAGCATCTTTTTCTGTGCGTCTATCATTTTTTTCTTCTCTTCTGCTGTAAGCTTTTTACCTGCCTCGGCTTTGTTTGGTCCCGGGTTTGGCGGATTATTTGGCGATGGGACTGCATTGTTTGTTTCTAAGCTGCCTGTGTTTTGAGCATTGGTATTTTGGGAAGAGTCGGTCTCAGATGAGCTTACCTCGGCAGTTGTCGTAGGTGCACTGATTTAAAGAAAACAATAATGTCATGAAACATTTAAAATCTAACCAAGTGCACTGCACTTCCCAGTTCTTAGATCCGCATGCAACCATGTGTAACCGTGAATCTATTTACAAACAAGGTGTATATTACTATTACATGACTATAGCCAGAACAAATGCCAATGCTAGGTATTGACTCTAGAATGGCATTGAAATGGTGAGACAGCACCGCCAGCATTTGTGTGTGTACAGTGATTATACAGTGCTGGTATGCTTATTGACTACTTACGTGTGTTGAGCTGCTGCCTGTTTCTCCCGATCTGCGATTTCTTGTAGATATTTCCGATACATTATGAGATCCACACCTTCTCAATCCGACATTTTCACGTTTTAAAAAACTCCAAATCTTGTTTCTGTTAGTGACCATGCTTATTTTTCGCCATGTTTGTTTGTTTTCGTTATGGCTACGGGTCAATAATTATATTTTGAACACATCGCTGATCGAGTCCCTTGACATTTAATCGTTAGCTCTTCTTCACATTTTGAATCTAATTGTATGGCGTTGAGTGCTGTCTTGATTAAATATATAACCTCCTTCTAATACAACAGGAAATATGCTTAATTAAATAGACCGTTATACATGTATATGTATGTCAATATTATTTCTAAATTTTAAAATGATTTGTAACATGGTTTTCTTTTTATTCCGTCCATTCGCCAAGGTACATGTAACACTTGGGAGAGATTAATGAAGAAGAAAACCTTTTTTAAGAGCTGTTTCATGTATTAAGGGTATAAAATTGTTATTATACATGTATATAAAACGATCACTGATTTTAATTTATGACATGCTTTTAAGAGGACAATACCTTAATGAAGATATTTGGGAGCTATGTGTGTATCGATTCCATGTGTGTATAGATTCCATGTGTGTATCGATTCCATCCCTCTGGCTGCTAATGATTGTTACTGAAGAATAGGGACGGAGGATTGTTTTTACAAACCAGTGTCGGATTTAGTCTCGGTGTGACAGACGCAACACCAGCCCCTTACTTTATGATCCATTTTCTTGATAAAAGTATGTCCAAAAACACTCAAATATATACGTCTTATTTTGTCAAAACGCGGTTTTTTTTAAAGAGTTTTGGCCCCGGACCCACTGGGGCCTCACGACAGCCCCGGACACCAAGCCGTATACTATGTTTCCCCGGTCAGAAACTGAATCCGACTCTTAAGAACAAGTGGACCGGTAAATCCACAACTCGTACACTGTATAAAATCTTCGTTTTTAAGGCTATGATCCTTGAAATGCTCTCCCCATAAAATAACCTCAAGACATATGCAACAATCTTCGATTATTTAATTCAAACTTGGTCATATCATGACCTTGGAGACCAAAAGGGCCACAAAATGGATATGACGTTTTTATTAAGGAATGTGTAAGAAATTACAACCACGAAAAAACCTCTTGTTTCAAGAAAGTCGTGTCATATTAACTTAAATCTATTTCAATAGTCTGCCCAAGTCGAAGCCTTAAGTGTGCTATTCTGATCCAAATGAGTTAAACGACATCGTTGGTCGTTAATTTTTTATATATCGTAGGTAACATCCTGTCAGAAACTCTTAGGCTAATTTCAACACAAACTTGGCAAAAAGAATCCTAATGTTCAAATTTGTACACAAGGATCCGCAAGTTTGTTTACACAATGACCCCAGGGGCGGGGACACAAGAGGGATCTAAAAGTTTACAATGGAGTACATTGGAAAATCTTTGAACAAGAGGCCCACAGGCCTTAAGGGTCATCTGAGAAATAGTTTAACGTATCATTAGTCCCATGGGCTATGACATCTATAATAATGTTCCTGTTTTGCATATCTAAGCTAAATTCTAATATCAAACAAGATGTTTTCTTAAAACACAAATTCCCCAGATAGTACCCATAGTGATGAAAGACTTTACACAATATAATGTACACTTTTAACACTGTATGGCTATTTTAGGCCTGTCGTAGTGTCAGACCATGAGGTTGCGAAATTCTCAATTTTGGTACATCCCTCTCTGTTCTTCCTTCATATACATTTACTTTTTATATAGTATCAGCAAAATCAAAGAAACAGTCTTTCAAATGACAAAAAAATTTAATCATTGACCATTTTGGCCTCACCCAAAGACCATCAAAACCCTTACCCCTGGAATCATGAAATTTGTAATTTTGGTAAAGGGCTAACTGCTACTTCAAAAAACCAATTTATTTTCAAATTAGCAATAATATATATAGCTTTAAAGAATTTGTCATTTAAATGTTCTACACATAAACACTATATGACAAATTTGACCCCGTCCTGAAATCAGAATGGCTGATGGGCACGTGATGAAAATATGGCGACACCCAGAATTGTGTATGATATTCACTCCGACGGTACGTGCAGGTTGGCTACGTCAACGAACGAAATCATTAAAAGTTGTGAGTTTTCGGGTCGTATGGGGCTTTGATGAATATTTGAAGGTATATGTTTGAACACAAGTGTAGTAGGAAAATATGTTAGAATTTTTTATATTAAATCTATGAGAAGGCAATGCAAAAATATAGCAATATAAGGCCTCAACCGTGCGCATTTTTTTTTTTTTTTTTTTTTTTTTTTTTTTGGTGCTCAGTAAATCGAAGGTTTTTATAAGGGGTGGATCTGTAGCTCTCTGATCAGTCCCAATATTTTTTCAGGGTGCTACATTTCTGCAGCTACGTGCAGGTGTACATTACGTACTTTATTTTTTTCTAGATTGGAGGATCTCAGCCAATCAAAAGCTTGGAATTATTCGATAATTCCAACCGAGAAGAATAAAATTTTCGATGATCTATTAACATTCTTTACAATTCAAAACTTATTTGCATCGAATCAGATTTTATGGGCAGCTGGTCCTGCCTCTGGTGTTTCCGGGGTCCGTGTTCGTCCTGCTCTCAGTTTTATGTTCTTTATAGAATTAAAGAGATTAATCGCTGTTCGTTATCTTCGCTTTTGAATGGAATCACTCTGGAGAGGAGTTTGAATCGACTCTTCCAGATTTTCAGCAAGCAAGACTCTCTTTTACCTTTTAAGTATAACAAGGCGTATAACTGCTACGACCATGCATTATCTATTTTGCAATGAAAATCGAGTTGTCTCCCTCATACTTTGAGCAGACTTGATATTACCATCAAGAAGAAAATATTAAAGATCACATAAATTCATGTAGGTTACATGTAATAGTGATATGGAATTACTTGATTTGATCATATTTAACGAACCTTTTTGTATGTCGTTTTTAATGACAGTGATTACAATTTTTTTTTATTCTTAACATACAGAAATAAACATTTATTTTTCTATGTCCATGATGTGTAGATAGAGAACAAGGCTTATTTTGTTCATGAATTACAGATTTTGCAAAGCTTTAATTTTTGGATCGAGGCGATTATATATACATGTATATATATATATATATATATATATATATATATATATATATATATATAATACCATAGATCTGGTATGCAATAATTATTAATTCTACCGTTTTCAGACTGAATTAAATCTTTTTGTCATTATTAGAACGCTGTTTACATCTCTAGTCCATTTTCATTTAATTTAAATTTTCCGTTGATTGACACCTCCTACTCACTGAAATTGCAAGTGAGTTACATTCGAATTTGTGTATTGATTTATGAAAATGAAGTTTTCTGAAACTTACAATTAACGTTCAATCTTTTTTTTTTTTAATTTTCCGGACCAAAGAACTAACTTGTTTTTCCTTTTCAGTCATGATTTTCATTTTGTACTAATAACTGTTTAGCGATAATTGGACTCGCTCGTTATTAAAGTGAACAATGGTATATAATTTTCTTTCCGATGTCAATTGATTCTAAACTAATACTTCTCTGATGTACAAGGCAGCGATATAAATGCACGGCGCTTTTCTTTTTCTTTCTTTCATTCTTTTTTTTCTTTTGAATGGCTTTATTCCGAGAGTTCATCGAAGTGCATAATTAGTTCACGAACGTTACAATGTTGCTTACATACGATATAACAACAGACATCTTTGATTTCACTTTTCGAAAGTTTAAGTAAAGAGTCTGCATTCAAATTAAATACACCCACCTTGTTTACCTTATGCGACTCTCTCTCTCTCTCTCTCTCTCTCTCTCTCTCTCTCTCTCTCTCTCTCATTTGTGGTTAATTTCTGTCATGAAATCTCAATAATTCTAAGCATATTAGCTGGCCTAAATATTGGAATTGGAAAGGGGTGGTCACAAAATAGAAGCAACTAAAATAAATTAAATTTATACACTTTCTTAATCGTCTGTTATCCACGGGCCACCAATGAATGGCAGTGGAAAATCTATCCCATTCGCTCCTACCCGTCCAGATTTACCACTGGATTACTAGCATTTGAAATATCACACATAGGTTTAGATCGATCCTTTTACGCTGAAACAAACATTTTAATTTTACACGGAATCACTGGTTTGTGAATAAATCCATTTTTACAGAAATCATAATTTCATCTTCTGAAAGCTGCTAATAATATCTGCTATATGCTTGTGTTTGTTACATGACTTGTTTGGATATAAAATTGATATCGACCGTCTTCTAATGACAAGCTGTACTTTTCTGTAAAGATTTACGTGTTTTAATCTTTATTTTTCCACGTCTTCTAGAAAACAGGGTTGGTTTTTTTTTTCAATTTCTAAATTTTCGTTCCACCGCTCATATAGGCAGATGTAATCTGAAATTATATTCATTGTGGCCATCCTTTTCAACACTATCCAGAAAAGTTTTATTCATGGCAAAAAGCTCTCTCAATATCTTGACTTTGTTTTTCCCCTGTAATATTATCCAAAACAGTTCGTGGAGGAGCATAATAGTGTCGTGGCCAGACTCCGCCGCTGACTATCTTCTTAAAACTACAGACATGTAGTAACTCTCTTTAGTGGGCGCATTCTTTACCACGTCTGAAATGGTCTGCCAATTTCTCTGTCTTTGGAATTTTTTTCTTCCAACCTGTATGGATCTATGGATGTTCTCTCTCTGTCCCGAGAATTCTTCTCCAAGTTTGTAGGGTCTACTAATTTCTCTCTCTTTCTATCTATCTATCTATATTTATGTGTATCTTTCCCTCTTTTGGTAAAGACTCGGAATAGATGTGTCCTGTGGCGTTGTCGGGTAATTTGCACTTTACGTATCGAGTCTCTCCATTTGTGTGTTATTTTTATAGAACCCATTCTCAGAAATATTTCTCAAGAATCTCGGATTTTCATACAATTATTTCATGACATAATTTTGTTATACATGTATTTGATTCTCAAACACTATCAGAAACCTTGATGTCCTGTTTAAATATTCGATGCTATCTCTACTCGCAGTTTATCTGAATTTTCAGTCTGATAGGCAATTAGTATGAATGAATCTTCGGAGTTTTAATATTGTGCCAAGATTAAGATAAGATAGCTTGATGAATTTAAACGTGGATTGTGGACCCATGAACAAAGGATTTGCATACATCATTCTGTATTAGGTAACATAAGATTTATTTTATTTTAGCGAATAATTGCGCAGTTCAGAGCATTACATAACCTTTCATGTGTTTATCCTTGAGGGGAATAACAGTAATATACTGCCTTTATGTAGGTACAGGTGTATCGTTGAATTAGATTTTTATAATCGGTATTTATTAGTGTGTGCATAAAATGAACTTCGGGCGTTTCTCGAGAGGCAACAAATCTTATCAAGAGCCCACTTGGAACCTGCACAACGACCCTTTCACACACAGTTCTCATGCACGGAAATGTTTAAGGTACTTTTAGTACACACAATAAAATAACGGGTTTCGTTAGCAATCAGATATTACCATCACATCACTAAAGTGCGCTGCTACTCCCTCAGTACTTTGATTTAGCTGAAGGTGACATATTAACACTTGGGTCGAGTTTACGTGAACCAGAAGTTGCAAAGTGTATATTATCAAAGGGATTCTGCTCTTACATGTAAATGATACCGAACATTATCCGTATACTAGCAAACTCACTGAACAAAACTGAATGCCGTTTCATCAATAAATCATTGTTGCAAACTGACTACATACATATACACACAAAACAAGAAGCATTCTGAGTTTTATTGAATTTTATTCTGCAAATTAAAATTCAAGAGAATCAACTCAACACTTCACTCCTAAAATCACACTCAAATCTACTTCATATCCACATTATAACTTTTAACGTAATAAAAACACGTTCTAATCATTATCAAAATTGATCAAAATAAGTTCTTCCTTTAACCTGACCTAGATTTCATGGCGAGGGTTCTTATTGTATATTGTGTGTCACCAAAATAGATCAGTACGATTGTTCAAATACATTGCCCTTGTTAAGCTTATAATAAGTAACATTCCACTTGAACTTGAAATTAAATGATAAGTTCCATTTTGTAAAATTCAAATTTGATTGATTTACTGCAAAATTTGAATGACTTTCAGGTTGTCACGAAGCTGGCGTTTAACGGAACTTATTCAAAAAAATCTTAACCGTGATGACAACGTTAATCCGCGTGCAATAAAAACCACTCAGAAAAATCGAAACCTCCATCAATGTGGTTTGTAAACAGCTATCTTTTAAAAGTTTATCATGAAACAAAATCTAGCAAAAAAATATGTATACTATTTCGCTTTCGATACAGAATTATCTCTGATAAATAACTCGTTTCCGTCTTGATTTCGAAGACGATTAAACATTACTTAGCCGAAGATCCACGTGCACACACAGAACGTTTCAGCACATAATCCACATTCAATTTAAATTCTAAATGCATAACAATTCCATGTGCTATATATATTTCTTATGGACATATCAATACACCATAAACATTCTGCTTCTCGATTGATTTTTTGGTTATCTTTTTTAAATTCATTCGCGTCAATGTAACGAAGCTACTGAAGAAAGAGGTTGGAATTATCACAGAATTTCATAATATTTATTTTTACGCTTAACATTCATTACCCTTTTATTACCTGTATTTGACTCTAAGATATGTAAAATTAGCTATGTCTGTTAAATATGCAAAATAAGCTATTTGATAGTCCTGTTTGTTTTGTATCACTACTTACAATAAGTACATTGAATTACTTATATACAGTACTATGCAATTAAAAAAAAAGACTTTTAAATACTCCAATCATGCATTGTTTTTGTGATGTGTTAATTTCTACAAAGTTACCTTCATGCGGTCTTTGACTGATTTAAAAACAATGTACCTATACAGCACGTACGTAGACCGTGGACTAACTCTTGACACGTTTCACAAAAGTTCTCGTGATTTTCGTTAATTAGGCGTATCCGCCCGTGAGATTGCCCACGACCCTGTCGCCAGACACCCTCAGCAGGAGATATTATTATTTTACTTAGGCATAGACAGGTTAACCAGACTTTGATATTCAATACTTGTGCTGCTTTTTTTTTTTTTTTTTTTTTTTTTTGTTCATTTTGAAAAAAGAAATTGAAAAAATCGTTGGTGTATGTCTTTCATAAATTTTGATGGGATGAGAGCTCCTAATATAAAGAATAAAGAAACTATTATCAGTTAATGTTGGTTGTGATAATAAACAAGTATTTACTGCGTACCTGTGTATAATACATTTGCTCACAGAAATCATAACTTTTCAACAAGATCTCCCATTCAATTCCTCATGGAACAATGTCTTGACCACCACCAGGGCAATCTTATCCCACTCTGGTCCAGAATATAGCGCATTGTCAACAGGAAAAATACTACGCAGTCTTGATCGTATTCCTACTTGATGTTAAATATTTGTATTTGAATCAATATAAGTATTGAAATATGAAGTCGGGGGTAGGGAGTAGTAAAAACTTTACGATATCGCATGAAGTATGCCCAAACAATGTTCCTTTGCTGTATAATAACGGATAGGGGGGCATGCGGCGTTGATCACCTCGTCTACGAGTGTCGAGATGTCGATTCCGATCATTCAAGAACGCTGATAACGTTGGAGAACTCCGAAGTTTCGGAGTTTCTCTGTACACGTGTTGCGATCTCAAGTGTACGATGAGAGTATGCATGCCGTACATAGGATACGCCACACACGATACATGCATCATTACCATTCACTAAAAGTGATACATGTAATATATAGGACACGCCTTACACGATATCATTACCATTCACTATTAAAGTGATACATGTAATTTCTTTTCTTTTCTTCTTTTTGTTTTTTGTTTTTTTGTTTTTTGTTTTTGTTTTTGTTTTATTTTATTTTTACATCGTAAAAATTTATAACTAAGGAAGGAAATGGAAATTCGGTTATATTTAGATCACTGGTGAAACATTGTAATTCAGCTTTTTCCTCATTTCTGATTTCATGCGGAAATCTCACTATATACGGACACAAATTTTTAAAGTTCTTGAAAGAATTTAACTTTTTGGAAATCGTTGTTTTTGTTTCAAATGTACATGTATAATTATATCATATTGTTAAAACCCGACAACGGATACAGATTCTCGTAATATGAATGATATTCTTCTGATATGAATGATTACATAAACCTTAGTTATAAAAGCTTATCATACAATATTCTATTTTTTATTTCATAAATTCATACATTAACTAACGTTTGGAACGTTTGAAGTTTTTTGTTTTTACGGATATGGATTTTGTTTTACAGATTTTACGGACAAAATCTAACACCCTAGACTATAATGCAGTTTTACATTGTGTCGTGATATTTTGTGAGCTACATTATGATATGTCTTTGCCGTCTATATTGTGTTGTGTGCGTGCGTGTTTGTCTGTGTGTTTTGGTGTAGGTGTGATTTCACAGTATTATTGATTCAGGTAAGGGTAGGTAGATTTAATTATATATTCATGTACTGTTATTCGCACACAGGCAATAAAAAAAATCTATGAATATTGAAAATCTGTCCATCCCACATTTTGTGTTCACTACAGTTACATTTATAAACTTTATTTGTCTGAAGAAGAAAAAACCCTAAGGCAGCAAACAAAATCTACCGGGAATGACGCATAATCTCATCTGAATCAGAAGATGCAGTATCAGATAGCTTCAAAACTTGTTTTCGATTGTTAGGTTGAGATTCTCCATTTCCAATGACCTAGAGCTTCCCGTTGATGTCAAATTAGGAACATGGAGAAAAAAAAGAAAACTTCTAATCACGATGTAGGTAGTCGTATTAACGAGATAAAAAGTCGTTATTAAAACTTTTTATTTCGGTATTGGGACTTTCAAAAAGACATGTTACCTCGTTAATACGACATAGTTAAAATCATGCTCTTAATATGACCTTACCAGGCTTTAATAGCAACTTACAATGTATTAATGAGAAAAAGAAGATAATTTGCTTTCAAAACAAGGTGTCATATTCCTTCCCCATGCACGAAATGTTTTCCGTATATCATATATTTTGTACATTTCTGCATGTACATGTGTCTTTCCTCTACAATGTTACGCGGTTATGTGCACGTGAATAAAGTTCATTGTCATTGTAAATATACGTATCTTGTGAAAATTGAATTCTAGGTGCAAGACAAAACTGATGTTTTTGAAATACATAAAAAATGTACTGAATTTGAAAAATAAATGGTAGTTTGAGAGATTTTTTTTATTTTGATGATCACTTATACATCATTGCATCCACAGAATTACACAAGACAGCCTATATGTGGATTTTATTTCGATTAAATATCTAATGGGGGGAAACTAGTCCGTGCACTATGTGCAGTTTGATATGTCACCTTCAGCTTTAATTCTCGTCTCGACTTCGGTAATAGTTACGGGGGGACGATCGATCAGTCTTTCTAAACGTCTTGAAATAAAAGTACTTTAACATTATGAAACTTTAAACAAACCATAATACTCCAGTCGAAATTTCAAACAAAACATAAAACTGGAGTGCCGAAGTTTAGAGGTTTGTTAAATTTCATGTAATTGGATTTGATATAAAATGAGAGGAGATTAATAACCACTTGGACTCGGTTTTTAAAGGAAAAAAGGAAAGAAAGAAAAGTTAGGCGACGTGATATTGCAATTCGATATCTAACATTGTGCATCACTTCATACACAATGAAATAGACCAAGGTTTATTTTTCATTACACAATGTTTCATTTTGCACAATAGAATCATGAGTTTAATCGATACCAAATTCAAGGATGCATTCTTAACCGAATATTTAAAATTAGATATGATTGTAACGAAACGGAAAGAAAATGAAGTCAAATAAGTTCAACGAACCTGTTCCCTTGGTGAAATAAAACATATGTAAGAAGTTTTCAATTGTTCGGCTATGAACTATCAATATATTGTATATTTCGTTTTTCAGTTTTCAAAAGAACACTTTTTATCTCTTGGTACCAGGTCTTTGTGATACGTGCATGGCGTTTTGAATTATCTTTAGATAGACAACGAAGCCCTTAATTATAAAAATGTATCTCGTCATATAAGTACGAATAAACACTGTACATAGTCACTATGCCTATGAAATAAACACGATTACGTCGTTTCTCCTAGACCTTAATTATAAGCTTATGATTTTAGGGTCTGGCGTTTTGAAATTGCAATATTTATATGTACATGTATGCATCTTTCAGATAAGATCTGCTGAATAACTAAATGGCACCATTGTTCATTTCTATAATACAGGGAGTACAAGTTTAGTTCTTTTGACTATTTTGTGACAAGAATTCAGCTCTACACACGTCGTCTTTTCACATGTAGCAGTGCATCGATGTATACGACTTCTGGGCGTCACACGACTGATTTAACGTAAATGTCAAGACAGTATTAAAAACAATAACGACTTCTTCCTGAGTTACAAGTATATACATTCACTTCTTTCAAACCTGACAGATGGTGTGAATTTGATTGTGTAAGGAGATCTGGGTTTTAGTACACTCAGTCAGACACGAAAAAGATAATAATACACATGTATTGACCCAGATTTGGGACTTGGTGATATTTATAATTCTGTTATTTGTCAATGGTCTATATGTGTCTAAGTGTAACATTAGTTCAACATGCAGAGCTATATGTCATTTGTCTCGCTAATGTTAGGGATGTGGATATAAACTCTCGTGATCGAGATTAATTGTAGCTCACATCCTAATGGTATAGAATAACTTCCCCCTGGTTAGAATACATCTACAATGTATGCATCGCGTGGGGGGTGACGATAGTGTGGTCTTTGTACATGTATATGGGAACCAGGTCTTACATGTACATGTACTTGACATCCGAACAACAAAATGTGATGAAACCATGTATCAGAAAGAACGTTTCCTGTTTACTTTTCAGAGGTGACCTACAACTGTAGATGGAGCCCTTGGGCTACTGCAGTGAAATGGTTACTGTCTTGGTATGATAGTACTTTTATACCAAGTTATGTAATGTAACATTCCCCGGTTTCTCTAACTCCTTGTACAAAGGCAACCGTGCACTAAAAAGCAAATATTATCTGAACTGTTGCTATCTATATATATTGTGAGGGTAATCTATTTATTAAAAAATTGCAGTTGACATTTTGCCGATCACGAGAAGGAACTGAACGTGAGGCAAAAGGAGACATTTATCTTACAAAATGAGCGCTTACCTGCTGCATTATATTAGTAAACAACAATCATAATATGTTAGATCGAAGAGCTTGAAATTAATCTTATTAGAAATTTATCATATAGACTTTAAAAATATTTTTCGCGGTACGGAGATTAGCGGAAAATAATTGTCTTTTAGATTTGGAAATAAATGGTGCTTGGGTTGTCTTTAAATAAGGTGCGTATACAGTGTAGTAATGGTGCACATGTAGTAATAATTTTCTGTGACAGACAGTTATCTACCTGCTGCCTGGTATGACTTCATGAATGATGAGGTATATCACTTATTGGTGGAATAAGTAGTATAAATAAATGTATTCTCGATAGATTGAATTACATGTAGTATTCTAGTCTGGCTGATATTTCGCTCAAACATCGATGTAGCTATGACATGTTTACAAACCATTGTTGCACAATTCAATTCGTTATTAAAACGATACATGTATATAAAAATTACATTCATTCTTAACTTAATCTGTTTGTTAAATTCAAGAAAATATAACGTCACCTATTCATTTGTATTGCGCAGGAAATGAATGTTATTTCGTCATTTTTACGCCGACTAATAGCCTTACACCATAGTCATCGTAAAATAATCGTCTATAACCAGATACTTTTTTTACTTAACTTTTGGCGATTTCAATGATTTCTCATCGTTATGTTGAGTGTATGGAAAGAAGAGACCCTTTATGATTTCCATTGATACTAACTCGCTATAGCGAGATACTGTTTTGTTATAACGAGATTGTTAACTCGTAACGAGAAAACTAACTCGCTGTGGTAAGGTATGGAAGATAAGATTGTAACGAAGTAAACTAATGTAAATAAAATTATAGGCTTGTTTTGTTTCGGAACACAATGCAACATGAATTGCATCTGATTCAACTAGTTTAATCTAGATCAGTAATATCAATCATGACATCCATTGTTATAAAAATGTTCACATATCCATAAATATGCATGTAACCCATAATGCGATTTAAATCACATGTATTGTGCTACAGTTGTTTTCTGTTTTTGTTTTTATTTCATCAAATCTTTCTCGCCATAGGTCTGCGAGCTAAAGCGTTCTCTTTGTATAGCTATTTATGAGTGACTATTTTAAGACTAGTTACTCTAATCTGTTCATATTTCCCTTTCGCTTCAAATCTTTTCATTGAATTGTATAAATATAATTCTACAAAAATTTCTTTATCTGGAAAAGCATTAAACAGTCTGTTTTATGTCCTACTTATGATATGAATATACAACTGACCCCTTGCCTGATTGTACTTAACACCTGCTTGATTGCAATTTGGCTTCTGGTTCTATTACAATTATTTATTTTATATTAAAAACTGTGTACAACTATTTTTATATAATGCGTGTATTTTGGAAGAAATCAAACCGTCATGGACGATGTATGTGAAATGATAACAACTAAATAATGTTTGTTTTGTCGATGTATTGTATAAATGTCCGTCGAGTAGGCAAAAGAAAACTCCTTGTCATTTTAAACAAGATTTGATAAAATTGACGCCACATCATTCCTGTACAGGTTATTAATTCATTATGATTAGAGAGAGACTCGTTAGAATTTAAGTTTTATTTGAATGGGTGTCGCAAACTTCAAATTCGAGGTGATAAACTATAAGAATTAAATATGAAAAGGCCTTACTGAGGTGAAAACAAGGTTTACGGGTGGCGCAAAAGTACAGCCCCCATTGATTGCTAAAAATCTGTGAGCTAATTAGTCATTTGAAACTCTTAAACTGATGGGAATTTAATGAGTTCCTTCCAGATTCAATAGTGATTTTTTTTCAATGGTACAAATTAAACTTGGATTAAATTGTCTGCTTAGATATGAAAGATGAACCGTCAAAGATTTACACCCGATAAGTTAATAAAGAGGGGTGGATTTAACACAATCTCCGTCAATGATGATTTACAAGGGTACAATTAATCACATGTAATTTATATACCAATTTTCATTATTGGCTTAGGTGTATCATTGATCTTTTGATGTTAAAAAAATATCATGTGGAGTTAGCATATTAGCTAGATAATGATTTTATTTGCTGTACACATATTACTAAATGAACACGATGTACCAGGTACTCAAGAATATGGGAAATTGTTTTCAAAACATATATTTAATTTTTCTGAACTGAACTTCGCTTTTCTAAAGAGATAATTTTGAGTGAAATGATTACGAGACAAGACATTTATGAAAAAATTCTAGTAAGTGGAGATAGACAGATAAATAGATAGATAGATAGATAGATAGATAGATAGATAGATAGATAGATAGATAGATAGACAGATAGATAGATACATGTAGATACATGTAGAGAGATAGATAGGCAGATAGATAAATGGATGGATAGATAGATGTAGAGATAGATGGATAGACGATAGATAGATGGAGAGAGAGAGAGAGAGAGAGAGAGAGAGAGAGAGAGAGAGAGAGAGAGATGGTGTCAGGAGACACAATTACATGTTTAAAACAAACCAAATGTGTATCAGTTACGGTACATGACCATGTATTGTCGCAATACGTCTTCCAATATGATGTTAAATCGTTGCTCTTCAAATTAGTATATCTCATATGTTGAAAACTAAGAAAATTTACTCAAAATTGTGAATTAAAGAAGCAACTTTATATTAGTTTACTAAAAACGAGAGAAAATGAACCCACGTGATAATCGTTTACACTACATACATGCATCACGGGATTCAGTTGAGATTTCACTGAATACTTTGAATAATAATAAATACTATGAAAAAATAGCAATGAAAAATTCACCATTTAGACAAAATGAAGATGAGAAAAAAAACACACACAAAAAACTAGAGGTTCTTTAACAAAAGACAAACCAGATAACATTATCTTCTATTTGATCTAGTTAACGAAGCACATGTAGCGCGAATCTTGCATGCAATTTAGATCTTGTATGTATCGTTATAGGTGTCATTACGGGGAAATAGACAAAACGTTAATAATCCTTGAAAGAATGAAACCCATTGAATGCTTGATTCTGAGGTAGATGTAATACAATTTTACAAATAAAATGTTCTCCGTCCTTGGTACAATTTGCGTACAAGAGCGAAGTCTCTCGACACGACCCTGAAAGGAATGTTAAGTATTTAGCATTGGTTTATATGCGGAAACGAAAGTAGGCAAAGTTCTACACGTTTTACTGAATTTTAAGAGAAAAGAAAATCTAATTACGCGAGAAAATATTCTGTATACCAAGAAAAGATTCATACTATGTAAACCCCGGTGTGTAGTCATAAACAATGTACTAAAATGCATACAACACGATTAAATAGAAAGCGCAAATAGAATTACCAAGTTCTATATTTATCGCTGAAAATTTTCAATTTTTTTTTTAACTGTCATATTCGTTGTTTGGAGAAGTAAACAAAACAAACTGGTATAGCAAATTTTCTTACAATCATATATATTTTAAGATTTTCATAGATAATTTAATATTTCTTTGTTGAGTATTGGTTAAATTTCATATATATGTATGATAGATCATGGAGGATAAATGTACGCTAAATAGCGCCCCCAGTGAGGATGACCCGGCGTGTACCAGTTTAGAGGAGGACGGCTGCGGGAACCCATCTCTATCCAGTGTACCCACTATCTTTGAGTCGGGGTACTTCTCTGGCGTTCCTCATGCAAGTGCGGACCAAGACATTTTCTCTTCTCTAGACCTAGTGAATTCTAAACAAACGCCCCAAAGTCCTGGAATTAGCCAGCCCTTAAAAGGTCTTCAGATTTCTCCAAGTCCTACATCTTTAGTACATCACAAAGAGGAAACGTCACAATTTTCACACCGCGATAAGGATGGTGACACGCAGTTACATAACGCCATCTGGCAGAATAAACCACAAACGGCTGACTACGTCATCAAGCGTACACCCACGTGTGACAAGGAGTGGCTGAATTCTCCAAATCTACATTTACAGACACCATTACACGCTGCCACATTGAAAAGAATGGTGGATATCACCGCCCTCCTTATTGAAAAGGGGGCAAACATATGTCAATGTGATATTCATGGAGAAACACCATTACATATTGCTAGCAGGGAAGGGTTTGAGGACATAGTGGAAATAATTCTAAGAACAGCGAACAGACAATCTATTCTGGAATGTATAGAGACACGTAACTACAATGGTCAGAATTGTCTACATTTAGCTGCTTTCAATCTACGTTTTGAGATAGTTAGACTTTTGGTATCCAATGGGGCTGATGTAAATGCTACGGACGGCATGTACAACAAAACCATTCTTCATTATGCTGTCGATAAACACAGTTCCGATTTGCTGCACTGTGTGCTGCGCTTAGAAAATGTTTGCTTGACTGTTACTTCATATGCTGGAGAGACTGCCTTGCAATTAGCCGAACAAAACCGATATGATGAAATGACTAAAGCGTTAAGGGAATACGACATTTCATTTATATAGTAAATGATTTATCATATTCTATTAAAAATTTCCTTTTAATTTTCATTATTCCCCGGTTTTTGTTATACATGTATTCTGTGTGCTTTTATCAAGAAATAAGAAAAGTAGAAAAATACGTAAAGATATTAAAGTACACGGGCTTAAAAATCACAGAGTGCATCCACATAGATTAATTAATTAAAAATACACAGATTTGTATTTGATTCAAAATAATTATGCGTGCAGTGTACAAGAATTTGAAATTCAGTGTTACTGTTCATCTCAGAGTGTTCCTAATGTTATTACTTATTTATCAGAAGTTTGAATCCAAACTACCTCGTGTAAAGATATCAAGACAATGATGCATCTCAACATAAACTAAAGGAGTAAATTACAACATACGGGTTGTCGCAAAAATATACCATTTTATATAGCCGCCAGAAACACATGCTTTGACCAATTTCTTTGATCTTGTATTTAATAGTTGGATAAATACGATTTTATAGCAACAGAGTAGTGCGAGAAAATGGCCCGCATAATTGGAATTGTCACGTTACAAAATTACATCGTAATATTGCTAAGAAATGCCTTTCAAACTAGATTTATCAAAGGAGCGAGCTACCCTTATCTTAAAACTGTATTACCAAACACAGTCTTTAATTGCTGTTACAAGAATATTGAAAAAAGATTGATTTTTTTTTTAAAGTCGAATCACCAAGCATAAAATTTTAAGGATAGTGAAGAAGTATGAGGAAACAAAATCCATATTCAAAGAAACAGAACAATGGAGGCAGGCGAAGGTCGGTGAGAAATCGGGAGGGGGGGGGGTGCAATCCATCAAGTACAAAGGGCCATAAAAGAAACACTGCATAGATTTATTAGGAAAGTCATAAGTGATGCGAGTATCAGTGTGTCGTATAGTATATCTAATATTCGCGGAATTTGAATATTTTGTCTACATATCGAATAACTGTGAGGTAGCGATTGAAGCAAAGTGAAGTTGACAGTCGCCTTACATTTGCAAAATGGATGAAGGAACATGATGCAATTGTCAGTGACATTTGATTTTCCGATGAAGCAGCACCTACAAGAGATAGTGAACGAGGGAAATTCTCGATACTCGCGGAGTGAAAACCAATCTTATTCTTAAGAAAAATATTTGCTTTGGCCGCCATGAATTCTAGAGGGATAATTGAACCTTTGTGTTTTCAAGATGAAGCAGGAGAAACTTAGAATGTAAATAGTACTGGGTACTTTGATATATATATATTTTTAATAAAAGGATTTTTGCCATGTTTGATAAGAAGAGGTTTAAATCCTAAAACCACAGATTGGCTACATGAAAGATGCAATGGAAATTTCATCTCTTGGCCTTCTCATTTCCCTGATCCGAATCCCTAAATTTCTTTTCATGGGGATTTCTCAACGACATTGTGTACAAATCCCAACCTGAATTCTTAGCAAATTCAAAACTTATACTTCGGAGGGAAATCCACAGGATAACTGCCAAGACAAGCCCAGCTGTCAGAAGGATTTTATACTCAACGTTTTGACATCATCATTATACCCAGAAAGGACGTCATTAAGAATATGAAAGTTGAAGATAACGAACAGTAATCAATCTCATAACTCCTATAAGCAATACAAAATAGAGAAGTGAGCAAACACGGACCCCTGGATATACCAGAGGTAGGATCAGGCGCCTAGGAGGAGTAAACATCTTCTGTCGACCGATCACACCCGCATATCATGTAAAACTTGTAGCATATTTTAAAGTGAACTCATTTTGTTCTTTTCATGTTGACATCTGTCAAATTCTGTGTATAACATGGGGCAGTGTATGTAACATTTACTATTCAGTTGTTGTTGTTATTCAATATTCTTTAGACTACGTTTTAACGATGCACGGAATGGTATCATATACAATGTAATGTAAATTGTGACAACCTGTACAAAGGGTAGAAATATCATATACAAGGGTTGTTCCCACGATATATCAAAAGCATTCGATTCAAATAGTGAAATAAACATTACATCCCTTCAAAGTATTCTCCGCGGTTTGAAATACATATTTTCAAACTCTGAATCCATTTCTGAAATGCGTCACGGCACGCTGATTTCGGTGGACCGCTAAGGTACTGACTGATGGCTGAGCCAAGGGCTTGTCGGGACTTGTAACGACAACCAGATGAACTTTAAACTTTGGAAAAAGGAAAAAGTCGCATGGGGCTAGATCTGGAGAGTATGGTGTGTGTGTGGTAAGACGGTAACCTTCTCCGAATTCAAAAATTGCTTCACAAGCTGAGATGTATGTGATGGAACATTATCATGAAGTAGACGAGACGCCTAAATCCTGACACAGGGCGTCATTTATGATAATATTTCTTGAGCTTTTTTAGTATAACATCTCGATAATACCGACCTGAAACACTTTTGCCATTCGGCATCGGAATTTGTACGGCTATACCATCACATGAGAAGAATATGCAATAAAGAACCTCCTTTGTGCTTGTGGTTCTTTTGGCAACTACAGGCCTTCTACCGTGTTTAGTTAGCCATATTTTGTTACCCATTTTCGTACTGGTTCAAAATAGTAAACCCATGTTTCGTCACAAGTAACAATGTTTGCAAATTGTCTTTGATTGAATTTGGGAAACATTTGAGCAATTGCTTAGCGGTTTGTACTCGTACCCGTTTTTGATCATCCATCAATATATGTGGTATCCATATGGCAGAAATATTTCGTACTTTCAAAATACGCTTCAAAATGAAATGCACCCTCGATAACGATATGCCAACAACTTTGGCAATATCACGAATCGTGTATCTGCCATCACTTTGAATTATTTCCCTGACTTTTGAGACATTTGCCTTGTCTGTTACAGTCACAGGTCGGCCAGATTTTGCTGCATCTTTGACAGACACTGTGCCAGTCAGAATTTTCTTTCTCCACCTCCGAACTGTCTCATAAGATACCTTATCAGATCCATAAACTTCCCCAAATTCAGTATAAATCTGCATTACCGAATGACCGTGTTTTGTGCGAACTTTTATATAAGCTCTAATTTCTTCAATATTCTCAACCCGTTCCCCAACCATTTTTACAACAGTGGTCAACGACTGACTCTATTGAAATGACTATAAGTTTAAAACTTTTTGGGGTTGAAGACTCGTGTTTATACCTTTGAAAAGGTATTGAATAGAGCTATGCAAGAGTATCATCATCCACGAAATCGTGCAACGCGTTATCACGCTGTGGTACAATACACATTACATATCGAACAGCCCTCGTATATTCTTTTCACAATTATCAGAAGTCAAATAGTAATGTTTTAATTCAGAATTTTAAAAAAGAGCTAACTTCGATGCACTACACTGCATGAATGTACAATATCTGGAAGAAATTGTTTCGTTACAGCGAAATTATCAGGTGAAATTGGAGCGAATTTCTCCTTTCCTCGTATTGCTGTCTGTTTGTCAGTGTTTCTTCCATCATTACCAACTATAACCTACTTATCTAGCATATAATAAATATTCAGTGTAATTGAATAATTTAAAAAATCGATATATTTGAAATAATAATTTAGCTAACCTACCAGGGAAAACATGTATTGATATTACGAGTCTTGGTAATATTACATTTACATTTTTTATTTCAACATGGAAACCCAACTTTGGGGACGGTTAAAATTTCTGTATGCAACAATGAAAATCACATCAATTTTCGAGAAAGATAATTAGGGAGAATTGTAAATTTTTTAGCAGTTTGTGTAAAAATGAAAAAAGCTACGGATGATTTTAAAGAAACTGTGATTATTATACAAATTGTTAAGTTCCCCCACTATACGTTTTACATCAGGGGGGGGGGGATTATAGTTCTGTTTCAGGTCCACTAAAGAATGCGAAATATAGACATCTGAGGGCTATTTATTTAGTGAGGTCTTCTACTTTTATTTAAAGGGGGATTCCGCGCGACAACCTTTTACGAAGGTAAACGGTATACCATAGAATTTTATTATTTAAAAAGAACTGTAACGTCACAGTGGATATATTTTTGCAATAATTTTGATATTTAAAGACAGTTTACTTTCTTGAGTACATCCTCACCTCGGTCAATGTCTTGATTCAAACAGTTAGTGTCTTGATTGGTTGTTAGACAAATATGTGAATGGATAGTGTCATTATCAAGTTCAAACCTTGTATCTGTATTTTTTCATGACAATGTTCCTTCTGAATGGCTGACTGGTATTTCATGGTTTGGAAAGTCTAGATAAATGTCTATATTTTTGCTGGTCACTATATCGCTCATGTACTTTCACATTCCCCTACGCCCATCCCCAGAAATTATCAACACTAGAGTTTGTTGTTTGTAATTCATCTCGTAGTACCAGCTGTACTTTCACATTCCCCTACGCCCATCCCCAGAAATTATCAACACTAGAGTTTGTTGTTTATAATTCATCTCGTAGTACCAGCTGTACTTTCACATTCCCCTACGCCCATTCCCAGAAATTATCAACACTAGAGTTTGTTGTTTGTAATTCATCTCGTAGTACCAGCTGTACTTTCACATTCCCCTACGCCCATCCCCAGAAATTATCAACACTAGAGTTTGTTGTTTGTAATTCATCTCGTAGTACCAGCTGTACTTTCACATTCCCCTACGCCCATCCCCAGAAATTATCAACACTAGAGTTTGTTGTTTGTAATTCATCTCGTAGTACCAGCTGAAAATCAACAATCTCCTTTTACGGTGTGTGTATCTCCCGTGTCTGACTATGTGCAGAAATACCAATTCAAGACTCACCGCTAAAAATAAAAACAACAGGAAAACGTGTTGATCTCAAACACAATTAGATTCTCATCACTAGGTAATTTTGAAATAAATCATAATAAGAATAATAAGAAAGTTACTTTCTATAATACTGTATAGTTTTCCTTGAAATCTAGGTTCAGGAACGCAAAAATCCATAGGATATCGTTAAGGAAAGGCAACTTTTTATTTTTAACGGCCATGTTAAAAATTAACTGCCCGGTAGTTTTGATATACAGTAATATCTATGGATTCATCACACTTTCTTTAAAATATTCTAATATGATCAAACGTACACCAGAAATTCGTTCCTAATGGAGGGACAGGGTTCATTGTCCTATAGCCTGGTGGTTAGGGTTGCTCGCTTCGATCGCAACCGGGAGGGGGTTCCTTGTTCTTTTCAACATAAGATGTTAAAATACAAATTCACCATTCTTTCCCAAGTGTTCGACATTGGAAATGATAGTCGCGGGTATTTTTGGATATCACCTTTCAAACGGAGGTCCCAAGTCATGGTAGGCGTCTGCACGATAGAGAGCCCTCACTGCTACAGCCTACACCTCTCAGAGAGCCCTCACTGCTACAGCCTACACCTCTCTTACTCTATAGCTGGTGACACTGGGACCCAAACCAACATTGAAACAAATCCATACCATCTGCAAGATTATCAACTCCCCTGTCCTGGGGTCTCTGTCTATGTCTTATGTCCATCAATAATAGACTGCTATATGCAAGGTGAAGATAACGAACAGTGATCAATCTCATAACTCCTACAAGCAATACAAAATAGATAGTTGGACAAACATGGACCCCTGGATATACCAGAGGTAGGATCAGGTGCCTAGGAGGAGTAAACATCCCCTGACAAAATGCAGTCCCATTTGTCACGACTAGCATGTCTAAGAAGCAAATTCTCAGTCTTAGACTCTTCCTAATACATTTATATACACCGTCTTTACTTTCATCATAGAATGGTAAAATTTTGTGTTCTACACCTTTCAGTGACCTTCTTCCAGCTATCATGAGCTAATGCTTGATAATCAGTGCACACGCTTACAAACGTAGGTATCTGCAATTCTACTACTAGGAAACTTTTTGAGCAAAGATCACATAAAGTGGCATGGTACACTAAATGGCAACAAAATAACAGAACAATGTTTCAGATCTTGTCCCCCTTGCTGTCGACTGGTCGTTTCACAGACATGAAATTAACTAAAACCGGTGTTTCTCTGTCGCTGTCGCAGCATGTCTACATACTCTGGTGTTTCTGTATATGTTTTGGTATCATTATTCCACCAGATCGAATACAAATATTTGCAAAAAGCAACATTATTTTCTAACTGAAAGTGCACAATCCAAGGGTATATGATTTTGTCCATTTGAATTTGAATTCGCTCGTTTTCTTTTCTTTTTTCATTTCCTCTGACAATCCACCAAGACGTAAGTACACCAGCTAGTGATTTTTGGCTGACATGGCTCATTGAAATTTGGTTAGTGCTCACCAATTTCCCTGCGCTGCTATTCTTTCTAACTATTAAACAATATGCGTCGCCGTATGATTATAGAAGAGCTCGAGCTCCTGAATGACTCGATAATACGCCTTTATGAAACAGTGGCAATATGATTTCGCGCCTCTATTGAGTATTTAATAAACCACGCTAGAGATAGAAAATAATTGACAAATTCAAAAGTATGAATAAAATGATAAAAAGGGAAATTCAGAGAAAGAAAACTGCTTAAATGCCGCATAAATCAAGAGAGTTAACGCGTATGACAAAATAATATATATCCAAATTTGACAAAAAGTTTCAAGATGAATTCAATTGTGTTAAAAGAATAAAATGCCACTTGAGGTACAAACATATCATTATAGCCATTTTTGAAGAGCATTTTCTGCAAATAATATCTTCAGACTTCAAACTGTCTTAAAATATCTCGGGGTTTTTTTTATATCCCGAGAAGTTCATTCTGTAAGGGGTCACCAAAATAACATGCATCGTAGAGTTTGTGGCGATAAATGGTGTATTTTGACTAGTAACAGAAGGTCGTTTAAATCATTGTCAGCCCTTCATAAATTCCATACTGAAAATAACTTATATACATGTACTTAATTATTTCTTATTTTTTAATTGATGCTACTTCCATTGAATATGATTATTATATAAGAAAAAAGGAAGTAAACATCGGATATGAAATCATTTTGGTACGAGTGTATAGAGCACCGCTTTCAGCAAGAATCGAGCAATCTCTCACCAGAGGGCGTTACGCTACGCTCCACAACACGAAAGTGAAGCTTGCGTAGCGCGCCCTCTGGCGAGAGAATGAGAATCGAGGTAAGTATAAACATTACATCATACATTAAATTACTATCAAACTTTTCTAGACATTACGGTTAACAGATTCTGTATTACACATTTACATTCTAAACTTTTTACAATAGCCAAAAATGTTAAATATGTTTCCAAATTTTGCATAGAGTACAACCTGTGATCTAGTTTTCAAAGAAGTATTCTACATATTGTATAGCTAATAAAAGCATGCTGACTCTACTTTATATTTAAGCTTTGAATTAGGGACAAGCGGGTATTCATTTCGGATCAGTTTTATACATAAATCTTCCATATGACCATAAATCAAAAGTACTGAATATCATTAAGCGTGGAATTCTAACATATACAAGAAATATGGTTTATATTGGCAATATTAAAAAGATCCCATACTTGTATTTCTAAATGTGCAAGCCATCTAAATATTTATAAAAAGGAGACATGGATAATAGATCATGTATATTTATGCGGATACATGGATTTCGTTGAGTCTGCATGCTTTAACGAGTTTGATTGGTTCCACAGAATGAGATATTTATCGACAAGCTAAATGGTTAACGCCCAGACGGCAATGGCTGCAAGACTGAACTGGATTAAAATCCGTAGAACTTCCGGCTAGACTGGACCCCTATCTGCATGCACGATAT
This sequence comes from Ostrea edulis, assembly GCF_947568905.1. NCBI lineage: Eukaryota > Metazoa > Mollusca > Bivalvia > Ostreida > Ostreidae > Ostrea > Ostrea edulis. Next base: position 51,709,404 of record NC_079170.1, read on the forward strand.
CTCGTCAGGAGAAAGCAGATTGGTACATGTGTACTACAGGTACATATGTGTACTTGTTTTCAAAGTTAATTTTAGGCTTGTAAGCGAAAACGAAAGTCGAAATTCAATCGGTGACAAAATAGCGTTACAGCTATGCTTAGCAGTTTAGAAAGCATACGAACATGGTAGCAAATAAGCCCTTTACTACAGAAATACAAAGTATCTCTCTGTAACTATGACAACTGTAGTATAGCTAAATATCGGGGGTTTTCAGAAACAGGCTATAACTCTATATTACCTGTGTACTTTAATACTAAGCAAGGGTCAGATTAATGACTCTGTGAGCAATATATGAGCACTGGTCATTCGAGTATCCGAGGCACCCTGCAACCAGTTGTAACACAGACCACGGCCAGAGACGACGTTCTCCGTCTCCGAAGCGTACAACTCGATACCAAATACAGTGAGTACCTTGGTATACTCCTTAGCAATTAACTGTACTGTGCATGTATTAAGATATTCTACACTCCACTACAATGGTGTCAGAAGTGGGATCATAGAATCGTAGTGGAGTGTATTTACAATTTTCAACTTCATTTGTAATTAGCGCAGGGTTTTTTCTGTATTGAAAATCGCGCCAAATTTACATTTATTTTCCCCCCTGTTTTCTGCAATAGTTTTTGTTCATTAATTCCCTCAAATATATTTTGCTGATTGTCATCGTTATACCCCCCCCCCCTTTCCCCCAGTATTTCCGCGTAAATAATAATGTCCTCAATTAATATAAACACAGCTTCTTTGGAACAACTAAACTCGATTCAAAACATCGGTGATAAAAGAGCACAAACATTGATATCAATACGAGAAGAAAAAGGTGCCCTTACTTTGGAAGATGTCAAAATGTTGCCCACAATACCCAGAATACCAGTACAATTTGGGACCCCATGTTAGAAGAGGGTAAAATCATCTTTGAAATACCACAGAAAGAATTGTCTGAAGAAGAACTCACAAATGAAGTAAGAGAATTAAGTAAATTATACCGTGCCGAAAAACAGGAAAATCAACTAATTTCCATAGGTCCTTAGGTGCTGTGGAGAAAGAGTTAGAAATGAGAGATGAACAAATGAGTGATGAAAGAGTCTTTGAGAGTTGTGAGAACAGGATTAGAGAATTAGAATTACAATATAGAGAGCAGCTAAGAGTGGACCAACTGGAGTTTGAGCTCAAGTTAGAGAAATTAGACACAGGGTAAAACCTTTAAGTGCATTTCCGAAGGAAAGGATGGAATCACGGGATAGAGAAGTTTAGAGATCGAGAAGGGGGTCTCGATTTTTCTTTTGTTGATCCGTTGGCTCCACAGGGTATATATGGTAAACGATTCAAACAGGAGCATGATGATAGGATTGAAAGTTGGAAGAGGGAGGAACGATTTAGTTCACAAAAAAAGTATGAGGATCCGAGTCCCCACAAAATGTCAACTTTTGATGGGAAATCATATTGGCGCCCAGTTTATACCCAATTTTCACACATAGCTAGGAGGTATAAATGGAATGACGAACAGAAATTAGACAATTTAATTGAATGTTTGCGAGACAAGGCCCTTAAATATTTCAGCACTCGTCCAGCATATGATCAAAACCATTTCCCCACCTTGGTGCAAAAAATGAATGAGAGGTTTGGTATGAAAGATCCACCTCACATAATTGGGCGTCAGTTACAAGATGTACATCAGAATGGTGACGAAACTCTAGACGAATTCGCAGAAAGGGTTAGGGAAATGGCTACAGATGGGTATCCGAATACCCCGGATCACTGTATTCAGACTTTGGCAGTTGATGCATTTTTAAAGGGTTCGAACAAACAGGCAGCTTTAACTGCATTGGATAAAAATCCAACAACCCTAGATAAAGCCATACTATTCCTAAAAAGCGCAATACCAAATCAGAGACTCATACTAGGAAGGAAAAGAAATGAGATAAAACGAGTAACTTTTGAAAATTTGGTGAGTGATGACGAAAAACTAAAAACTAGAGCACTTTACAGCGCACAAGGAAGTTCAAAAACAAATCTGCCAATGGCAAGTTTAGAATAACGAATTAAAAGAATAGAGGAAAAAAGCAAACAGACCAAATCAGAGTGTCATTAGGCCAACACCATTTCCAAAATCAAGGTCGAACTAACGAGTCGTCCCCTAATCGTGCAACTCGGGCGAATAGTACATCTCCCACTAGAAGTCCAACAAGGTCAAATACATGCTACGATTGTTGACAAGAGGGTCATTTTGCTCGAGAATGTCCAGTGTCAAGAAACAGATCACCATCACCTCAAAGTAGGTCAACCGAAAATTTAAACTTCCAGAGGTTGGGGAAGTAGGGCATTCGTCAACCTACACAGTAGAAACACAAAGGCCCCTTCCTAAGGTGAAGTTCAAGGTCAATGACATTTATTTAAAGAACGCTGAAGTGGGAACCCCCCAATCTGTAAAAGTTAAGGTCAAACAACGTGATATGTACAAAGAACCAAACCACAGAAAAGCAATATATATTCCTATAAGGATTGAAAACGTTAAATCAATGCTGTAAAAGACATTGCTGCACAAATTACAGTGTTTTACAACAAACTTAAACATCAACCAAAGTTGACAGAATGCATTGAATTGAAAGGTGCAGGGAGGGGACTATTTGGTAGAATGGCTGAACAAGTGAGATTACAAGTTGGTTATTTCAGTCAGAAACAGGACATAGTGGTCTGTGATATATCTGATGATCTGCCCTATAACTTTTTGGAAGATCTTGATGTACACAGTTATTGACCTTAAATCATGCATTGTTTCATTTGACACTAAGGAGATACAACTGTACCAGTAAAACAAATGAAAGGCATGGAATTCAAACAAGTCAATATGTATAAGGTATCAGTACACAAACAAACTACATGTATCATACCTCCAAATACAATGCAGTTTGTAAAACTAAAAACACATTCCTTGTCCAGAAATATTAGCAATATACAAGTACTTAACATAGACCATGAACCACTTTGTCCACATTCAGTCATTTCTCCAAACAATCCTTACATGGCAGTTAGAAATCCAGATTCTCAGTCTGCAGTTTTGTCGGATCATCTGATTCAAACTGATTGACAGACTGAATGCACTCGTTGTGGTAGGAACAAAGCGGAAATCACGATATCTGGACGATTATGTGGCATAATCCTGTGTATTATATTTTGTAACTGTTTTAACAAGTCAACATTTTGTCGTCTGGTCTGTTTTGGTTCTGTTAAAATGGTTACAAAAATTTTACATTTTATAGGTATGTTTTGTTTTGGGTAAAATATTCAACATTGTTTTTAAGTTTTTTTTTTTTTTACCATTCAATTTATTTCAAATATTTGAACAGGTGAAGATGGGGTTGTTGTTTTTTGACAGAGGGGGAAGAGAGATGAGAAATAATTGGACATTTCAAATTTTGTGATGAAAAAGGGTGGACAATTATATTGTTCATGAGCAGATTAGACAAAATTATAATTATTTATTCAGATGGGACGGAGTACATTTGAATGACGGGGAATGACATTTTTATTCAGAATTTGGTTGTTTCTTTAAAAAGTTACATATAAATCCAAATTCAAGTTATCAGTAATGCTACATATTTGAACCAGTTGTGTAAATTTGTGTATATAGACTTGTATATACCCTACATTGTAAGGTCGTTATTTTATTATTAAGTTTGAAGTAGTTATGCGCTTTATCCAATATGTACTGTCATTAGTCGGATCATCTGATTTATGTCAGTAGGATAAAGCAGTCCTTTTTGTACATGTTTTGTTAAAGTAGGTTATAGTAAATTTTTAATTATTTAGCCTCATTTATGTTGATTTAAGCTAATAACAGAGATTCTTTAAAACGGGGAGGAATGTAGTATAGCTAAATATATCGGGTTTTTTTTAGAAACAGGCTATTACTCTATATTACCTGTGTATTTTGATAGTAAGCAACGGTCAGATTACTGACCCTGTGAGCAATATATGAGCACTGGTCATCCGGGTATCCGAGGCACCCTGCAACCAGTTGTAACACGGACCCCGGCCAGAGACGACGTTCTCCGTCTCCGAGGCGTACAACTCGATACCAAATACAGTGAATACCTTAGGATACTCCTAAGCATTAACTGTACTGTGCATGTATTAAGATATTCTGCATTATCAAATATGACGTAACACTTCCTTTTATATTTAGACACACGTAATAATCAACATGAAATTTCGGGTAAGGAATAGGTGTCGACACAGTGGACCGTGAATTCTAATAACCTCCATGAAATCGTAAGTGATTAACCTTTGACTATATTTCATAAAACAGCCGCGACTATATTTCATAAAATAGCGCACATGGAAGTGCTAATTTAGCATTTGTAGAACGAATGTTGAAACGAAAGTAAATTCGGGAATTCTTTGTGAGGTGTATATATTTTTAAACACAGGGATTAGCAATATTAAATTCGGGTAAATATGGCAAATTGATTAAATTTGTAATTTTTATCATTAAATCATTTTGCTTATACATGTACAGTATCTAGCTGATGATGAAATGTGTGTTTGTTTGAGTCACAGGTGCTAAGCCCGTTTTGGGTCTGACCTTTGTGATACCATAGATTCATGATTCACTGGTAAATTTTCTAATGCAGAATAACATGATTGCAGATCTTTAGTGCCGAACGAAGAAAACATCATCACCATTATGAACGATGGGAATTAGAGATAATGTTTATCAACTACGCTTCAGAGACTGAATAGTGATTTTAAATGTTTATGCAGTATTTTGGACAATCCGGTAATATTAGTAACAACAAATTCTTGGGAAATTATAAATTCTCTAACTGCAACTGTGCTTGCACAATATTTTGAGCAAATATTCTGGTATAAGCAAAAAAGATATCAAGTACTACATTTTGGAAAAAGAAAAGTTTCTAAACTTGATATGATTGATTGATTGTATATTATTTAACGTCCCTCTTGAGAATTTTTCACTCATATGGAGACGCCACCATTGCCGGTGAACGGCGGCAAAATGTAGGCCTCTGCTCGGCGCTTATGACCTTTGAGCAGGGAGGGATCTTTATCGTGCCACACCAACTGTCACATGATGCCTCGGTTTTTACAGTCTCATCCGAAGGACCGTCCCATTTCGTCGCCTCTTACGACAAGCAAAGGGTTCTGAGGACCTATTCGAACTCGGATCCTCACAGGAACTAAACTTTATTTGTACATGTACTATAGGTATTTTACAATTGGTCAGTGTGGCTGTTATTGTGATAGCTATACGAATACATTGCAATTGTTGATATAATACTTAGTACAACTCTAGTTGGAAAAATATCAATGCGTTGCATCATAAATGAAGTGTTAATTCTGACATTTTTCTTGAAGGTCTTCCGTAAAGAGCTAATGGATCCTGAAGAAATAGATGGCATTGATGGAATATCGCATCTTAGTTTGGAAACTGATGGCTGTATTATCGAGAGTAAAATAGATCAAAAACGAGGTGAGGATTCAGCGTATTTTTCTCAAGATCCTTTGCTATCTTCTGCTGTGTCCCTCACTGAAGTTCACCCAAGTGTCCAAACAGATGTCTTACCAGAAGATGAATACCCCACACCCTCCATCGTTTACCCTCAACATATAAGTGCTCAAGCCATAGAAATTACACAGGAATACGATTACCATGGTTTTCCGTCTTCTCCTCAGCCACAGACTCCACCATATAACTCTATACCTGCTGTTAACTCAGAAGAACGAAAACCCCAGAATACATTCACTATTGCGGATCCAAATATTCAAAAAATGATACATGCTGACAAAGATGGAGACACGCAGCTTCATCTGGCGATCACAAAAAACCATGTTCCTGTTGCAATATACATAATACAGTGTCTGGCTACTATAAATGTCAACCTTTTGAACCTTCAAAATAACCTGCTTCAAACACCTCTCTGGTTGGCCATTTACGAACAACAATTAGATGTTGTTGAGATGTTGATTAGAAGTGGTGCAGACATTACTGCTGCAGATAGAAATGGTAATACTCCATTACATGTTGCCTCTGAATATGGTCTTGATGAATTCCTTGATTTTCTGCTAAGAAACGCAGGAAGGGCAATGATCTGTCGTTGCCTATCAGTCCCTAATTATGGCGGACAAACATGTCTCCATTTAGCTGCAGACGGAATGCATTTGTCTGCCATAAGACTTCTGCTTAGGCATGGGGTCGATTTGAATGAGGAAGAAAAAGTTCACGGAATGACAATTTTACACAAAGCTGCAAAATCTGGGAACAAGATATTATTAGAATACATTTTGAACTTACAGGGACTAGATTTGAGCCCCGTAACTTATGCTGGGGATACCCCTATTTTATTAGCTTACTTGGAAGGCCATGCTGATATTGTTTCTTTACTCAAGCAAGAGGGTTGCAATTTACAAGATCTACCTTAGAAACGTGCAATGTATTGCATTTTACTTGAAATATAATTTCTATTCAAAAGACTTGGTAGGATGGAAAGCTTTCGGGAAACAACGAATTAGAAATTGAAAAGTAATGTGTTTATATATTATGCATGTTGAGCGTAGCCGTAACGTGTCTTTATAATGCAGACACTGAAATATTATATGTCAAATAATATTTTATGTGATCATTTAAATCTCTTGGTTAATTTGTCTAGCCATGACTGTGTGTTGTACATGTTATGTAGTCTGTGTTGATTAACCATCTATGTTTAGTTTTCTTTTATCACAAGCGAAGTACATGTATCTTTTTTACATGTTATGTCATCAGTAATCATACCTTATCATTTTATTTCATCAGGAGATTGATATTTAAACTTCAGCAGCAGCAACCAATGAAATAGTGATTAAGTGTCACGTGACAATGTCTTTGTTTGTAGCTGTCCAAGTGTAAGGAATCATTGTTTTTAAAGTGATTAGAAAGGAAAAAATTTCCCCCACTACCCCAATCTTACCACCTTAATTTGGATTCAATGTGTGCTACTAACGAAGTTGCGGGTCTGAGAAAACTGGTTTCTTCGAATAGTATTCTATATCATTATAAAAATGGAAAGAATAAATGTACATATATTTCTGTTCAAATAATAAATGTTGTTGTATTGACAGAAATGTAGCCGGTTAGTTATCATTGTAATATACACATATATTACTATTTCTTCTTTCTTTTTTTTTAGCTCACCTGAACCGAAGGTTCAAGTGAGCTATTCTGATCACATTTTGTCCGGCGTCCGTCTGTCTGTCTGTCTGTCCGTCTGTCTGTAAATTTTTCACATTTTCGACTTCTTCTCCAGAACCACTGGGCCAATTTCAACCTAACTTGGCCAAAAGCATCCTTGGGTGAAGGGCTTTCAAGTTTGTTCAAATGAAGGGCCATGTCCCTTTCAAAGGGGAGATAATCACAAAAATGCAAAAATAGGGTGGGGTCATTTAAAAATCTTCTCAAGAACCACTGGGCCAGAAGAGCTGAAATTTACCTGAAAGCTTCTTGACATATTGCAGATTCAAGTTTGTTCAAATCATGGCCCCCGGTGGTAGGATGGGGCCCCAAGGGTGGATCAAAGTTTTACATACAAATATATAGGGAAAAACTTTAAAAATCTTCTCAAGAACCACTAAGCCAGAAAAGCTGATTTTTACATGAAAACTTTCTGACATCGTGCAGATTCAAGTTTGTTCAAATCATGGCCCCCGGGGATAAGATGGGGTCCCAAGGGGGGATCAAAGTTTTACACACAAATATATAGGGAAAAACTTTAAAAATCTTCTTCTCAAGAACCACTAAGCCAGAAAAGCTGATTTTTACATGAAAGCTTCCTGACATAATGCAGATTCAAGTTTGTTCAAATCATGGGCTCCGGGGGTTGGATGGGGCCACAATAGGGGATCAAAGTTTTACATACAAATATATAGGAAAAATCTTCTTCTCAAGAACCACTAAGCCAGAAAAGCTGATTTTTACATGAAAACTTTCTGACATAGTGCAGATTCAAGTTTCTTCAAATCATGGGCTCCGGGGGTAGGATGGGGCCACAAGGGGGATCAAAGTTTTACATACAAATATATAGTTAAAATCTTTTTCTCAATAACCACTGAGTCAGAAAAGCTGATATTTACAAGAAAACTTTCTGACATAGTGCAGATTCAAGTTTGTTCAAATCATGGTCCCCGGGGGGTAGGATGGGGCCACAAGTGGGGGGGGGGTCAAAGTTTTACATACAAATATAGAAAAAAGCTTTAAAAGAACGATTGGGCCAAAGAAGTTGACATTTACATGAAAGCTTTCTGACATAGTGTAGATTCAAGTTTGCAAAGGGTAGTTTGGGCCATAATAGGGACCAAGGTTTTACATGCAAATATATATGGAAAGTCTTCAGATATGGGCCAAGGTGACTCAGGTGAGCGATGTGGCCCACGGGCCTCTTGTTGATAATTGACATTTGTTCTGAATTGATTCTCAATGTCTTATGTATTATAGGATTAAACATTCTTTTTGAAGAATTTATCGATGTGTAAACTCCGGACATTTTACTCACAAACTGAATAAAAGTGCGAAGCACTTTTATGTTAAGTTTGTGAGTAAAATGTCCGGAGTTTACACATCGATAAATTCTTCAAAAAGAATGTTTGATTCTTATAATTCCAATTCGTTCACTTTATTAACAATTGCAAAAATTTGAATAGTTTCCCCGCACTATGTTATTTCTTTTCAGGCGTGTATGAATACATCGCGTTTTCGGATTTATTGATGTGTAAACTCTCGTTCAGCTTTATTTTTGTCCAATCAAAACAATTGTAATAAATGATATTGGAATTATATAAGGATATGGCTATACATTTTAATATCATATTGGTTGTTTTCAATTTCCAATTAGAAGTGCAGAGTGAAACCTAAAAAAAACATCTGTAAACTGAGATATATTCATGAGCATTTTCCAGTTTACAAGCCTGTATATAAGGATATGGCTATGTATTTTAATATCATATTGATTGTTTTCAATTTGCAATTAAGGAGAAGAACTCGTAAGTTATTTGAACTTGTTTCTGATCCTTTTGTATATCATGTATGTACAATAAAATATGTTCAAAACAATTTGCAATTATGAGTATTCGTGAGCTTTGTCCAGTTAACAAGCCTACACGAGTAGAGGTCAAGAGAAATGGGAGATGTGGTCTATTAAGAATTCAAAAATAATGATCACGGTCCTCCTCGGAATGGAGGAGACTATTGTAAAGTTAGGGCATTTGCTAAAAATCGATTTTACCAATGAACATCAAGCATAACAGGTTGGGCGCTTAGTAACTGTTACAAAAGGGCATGAATCTCTCCACCAAAATCTGACATTTATAAACTTGTGACATTCATAGATAATGTTTCAGGAGTTCAAACCCAAAGCGTTGCTGTATTGCAAAGCCATGCATGAATGCTAGAAATGGAATGCATATTCAAATCGTTTATTTTTTGCCTGAACATCGGATTGAAAATAAACCGTGGTGCATTGTTCTATTTCCAATATACAACATTTGGGTGATACAATATGAATTTCCATGTTCGTCTGTATGTTCTCGTTCTTCCGCTCCGCCTTTGTCACCGGATCTTAACTTTATCAAGGATAAACAATAAACATACATGTATAACACAAAGAAGATTATGTGCCATGAATCAAGATCGTTTGGACGAGATGAAGGTAGTCGATAAAAAGTTGAAATATTTACCCCTGCTACATTTTCTACTGGAAAAAATAATTAGATAGGAAAACTCTGAAGACATCCGGTTTCTGATAATTTAGCAATGCACTCGTTCCACTTCAACGTGCAATACTTCTAATTTTGTAATACATTAAACAAAGTAATACAATGCATATTTTTCTCTCTCCATTTTTCACCAAGATTTGTGAGGGTTTAAGAAATTATGAATGATTTACAATTACCAAACAAAACACCCCAGTTTTAGCATATGTATGTACATGTAACTCCAATACAAAATCCGCTTTTTATCCATTCATAAAAACGTGGTTAAGCAACATGATATTTTTAGGTTTATATGCAAATAGATATCAGTAATGGTCGACGTGTGTATACATGTACATGAAAGGTGATTTTGACTACAGATAACTCCATTTACCTGATCAAGATATAGGCCTCATGGCGGGTGTGACCGGTCGGATGCTTACTCCTCTTAGGCACCTGATCCCACCTCTGGTATATCCAGGGGTCCGTGTTTGCCCAACTCTCTATTTTGTATTGCTTATAGGAGTTATGAGATTGATCACTGTTCGTTATCTTCACCTTTCATTAAGATGAGAAAGATGAAAATAACCATCAGTTATCAAATTCACAAATCCTTATAAGACTACAAACACGAGATTAGGTGGTTAGGAGGAGTAAGCATTCTTTGTTGACCGGCCACACCCGACGTGAGCCCTATATCTTGATCAGGAAGGCGGAGTAATCCGTAAAATTAGTATATAAAGAACGGCCTACCAGTTGGAATGAAATGCATTAGACAGCATTAGACGATGTGTCTATCTTCCGGCTGCCGTCTTCACCGTGTACAATGCCACATGCGGGGACCGTGATCGGTGTAGCGCGGGGTTGTGATTTTGAAGCGACGAAAGTAGGTCAGTAAGTATTCGAAGCCTTATTGTGTTTAATTGAAATAAATCTAGATAGTCAAAAGTATTACACGGAAGACAATAGTTATTGACAAGCTAGCACTAGGAATTGGGGAGTCCAGAACTCCTTCAAAATACTCAAACACTTCGACAATATACAGGTAAGGTAGGCGCTGGGTATATTTTTCGGTGTATTTAATGAGAAATCTTCATTCCTACTGCATAAAGTCCACGTTTTTTCAACCAGAAACATTCCCTTTGAATGGTAACTCAATATTCTTCTGAAGAAACCGACACAAAATCATGATATGCCGAGTATTTGACTGAAAATCCTGTGTGGCGTAGGGGGGTGAAAATCTTGTGGCGTAGGGGGACCGAGATTTATTTTTACTTTAGCAAAGTTTCTTGTCAAAATCCACATCTTGAGCACAGCGAACATATAAATGTCAAATTCAAACTTGTTTAAGGCTACTCCGGTATTTGTACAGTAACCCTATAATGAAGTGCCTTTGACATTTTATATCATTAAATGTTCATTAAAAAATATTCTCTAAAAATATTACCACGACACCACATGCTTAAAACATTGTTTCATACCTTAATGAAACTGACATGGATTCTTTATTATTTCAGATAGTGAAATGACCAGAAAAAAGAGCAATCTGTGGTTAAATAAACCCAAACGAATAATATTGGCAAAAAAGAGGAATTTAGAAACACCACTAAACGTTACTCCGAAAAGACAGAAAAATTCTTCATTAACTATTAAGCGAAAATCTCCCTTAGGAAATGTAACACCGAAACGTCAACGAATTTTTTTTTACCTTATCCCAAATCCTGCTCTCCATTTAAAGCTAATTCAAGAGTACCACGATGCTCAAAATTACACCACCTCATAGACAGTGTTGCCCAGAAACTGGAAGCATTGGGCCTGAACTACGCTTTTATTTCTTTTCTGACATTAGTTGAGGAACGCAAATTTCCACTCAACAATTTATCTTTCCTTATGTGCATGCGACTCTAGGTGACGTGTAAGGTTTGATTTTGTCGAATAATGCTTCCCGCATACATGACATATATGTACTTGCTGGGTTGATTGAGAATCCACTTCTTCTATGTGGTCAATGAAACTGCTATCCATTTTATTCTACAAAAAATGAATAACTTTAACATATGGATAACCGTCAATCACGCGTGATAATTTCACTTGTGTACCCTTTAATGCCTGTCTTTGAACAAAATGATTTAAGACTTTTCTGTATAATTTTGAACCAAAACAATATTTATATGCAATGCTGAAGATGTGAACTTTGCTAAAGTAAAAAGAAATCTCGGTCCCCCTACGCCACAAGATTTTCACCCCCCTACGCCACACAGGATTTTCAGTCAAATACTCGGCATATCATGATTTTGTGTCGGTTTCTTCAGAAGAATATTGAGTTACCATTCAAAGGGAATGTTTCTGGTTGAAAAAACGTGGACTTTATGCAGTAGGAATGAAGATTTCTCATTAGATACACCGAAAAATATACCCGGCGCCTACCCTACCTGTATATTGTCGAAGTGTTTGAGTATTTTGAAGGAGTTCTGGACTCCCCAATTCCTAGTGCTAGCTTGTCAATAACTATTGTCTTCCGTGCAATACTTTTGGCTATCTAGATTTATTTCAATTAAACACAATAAGACTTCGAATACTTACTGACCTACTTTCGTCGCTTCAAAATCACAACCCCGCGCTACACCGATCACGGTCCCCGCATGTGGCATTGTACACGGTGGTCTTTCTGTATTGTATATACTACTCACATTGTCGATGTTTTCTCAAGACCTGCTGGGTAAATTTCAACCAAGCATCATTTGGTAAAGATGATTTAAAGTTAAAAGAAGGTTCATGACCCTTTCAAAGGGAAGATGATGATGAAGTAGTAAGAATTGGAATGCGGCGTTTAAAAATGCTTTAAACCAGAAAACCTAAGAAATATTGCTACAAGTGTTTACATGCCATGACCCATGGGTTAGGGCGGGACCACAATAAGGATTCAAATTTGAACCCCTATTGTGACTATAACCTGGTCCCGGGAGCTTATGGAATGTACAAATCTGAAACTAAACTATTTGAGGATGTTTGCATATTTATTGAATTCTATGCAAACTTCGGTTCTTGAGGAAAATATTTACAAAGAAATTTCTTACAAGTAACCATTGCTAAACTTTGAAACCATAATGTGACCCTGTTCTGGCCCTATGGATCATAATGTTATTAGTTTTGTAGACACTAAGAGGGGTAATATGGAAATATATAGGGTCCTTGAAGAAAATCATATTGGACGAGGCGTAATTCTTTAATAGAGCTTTGCTATAGGCCTATATAGAGAATGATGAGCTCTGAACCCCTATTGTGACCCCGTCCTGGACCCATGGTCATGATATGAACAAATCTGAAACTACCGTATGTGAGGATTCATGCATATCAACTTGACAAATCCCCTTGTGGTACTGGGGAGATTGTTAATGAAAAAAAAAGTTTTCTTACATACAATCAATTCTAAATTAAAAGTTTGATATTAACTACCGGTATATCTTTTGAATTTAAATCTTTTTACTAGATATAAGTTTACGGAATTCTTGAATTGATATGCGAACAACCACATGAAACCTAAGTCGACATTTGTTCACTCTAGACCTCTGGGTGTTCAGGTGAGTGATGTAACCCATAAACCTCGTGTGTCTAATTGTCTTTGCCTTATGATTCACAGAAGAACAGAGAGATGGAAATCTTTTAAAATTCAGTTCCGGTATGTGCTAAATATTTAAAACTATCTCACAAAAATCTTCTCATGTTAAGCATTTATTTACAATCTCATATACCTATTATGCAGAAATTAATGGCAATCATTTCTGGTTTTGATATAATGTATGACTAAGTTGGAAATTTTTATGAGCAATATATCTTATTCATTAATAATAATAAAACACAAAGCGATATATAGGAGAAAAACCTGTCAAACTCGTTCTTAACCCTATATAAGTTACAAATTGAATGTGAAAAAACCGCGCTTTGTGTAGCATGAGTCCGGTTTGTTCTGTAATCTACGACGGCCATTTTCAAAGGTGGTTGGTCATTTGCAAATTCTACACCTTCTGATGAAACTTGGCATTATGATACATGCATCACTTTTGACATATTAACCGGTCAAATGTTCAGAGTATAGAAATCTAAAAACAATGAAC